>NW_026723829.1:0-5538 GCF_029784015.1 Lycium ferocissimum
GGTTTCCTTCCTTTCAAGTATGTCTTAGATGTAGTGGCCGGAATACGTACCTCGGGGACAATCCCTTTCCTAGAAATTCGAGATTGAAAATAGTTACTATTCATTCGACGTAAGATTGAACCAAAAGTGCATGAATTGTGAAAGAAATGTCTAAATATCCTAGGACTTGCAAGGATAAGACCCGATTACCCTAAGACCTTCATAAGTAACGTCATGACACGTATTATATGTAAGTTGTTTACGCCACCTCATTTGACTCGAGGTGGGCCCGTGCCCGGATTTTCTTTAGTGCCTTGTTTATTAAACGATAAGTGTTGTAACTACTTTAATGAGAATACTTCTATGACGATAATGATAACGACGATGTAAAGGAAAGAACATGGCTATGGTAAGTATGACAAGAAGGATTCCATGACTAAGAGCCCTAAGTCAAGAGTCTAACGAGTGCATGAAAATGTTAAACAAGTTCTTGATCTTCAATTCTATTCCTTAGTTATGAAACTATATTCTAAAGATTTCAAAGCACAAGTTAACACATATATGAAGTCCATGATTTCACTCCCTGTTTTCTTTTAATGTTATATTCCGCGGATAGTCTCGCCTTATAAATGTTCCTTTAAAGTGAGGCACCGTAGAGTCACCCAATGGTGGGGCAAACCCAATGGCGGGGCAAACCTCGGAAAAACGGCCGAGTCCCAAAGTGGGAGAGAAAGCGTAAGGCTTGTCTTAGGCTAATCCCGCATTGGTCTAGGCTAATCCGCATTGGTTGAGGCTAATCCCGTGACGGCTAAAGTTACCCCGGACTCGGGAGAGCCGGACGCGGGATAATCTTTGTTATGTGCTTGAACAGTTTATGTACGTATATGAAAGGAAAAGATAAGCATGCGTGGGTATCAGAGCCAAGGGCCCTTACATGTACGAGTTACTCTCTTATCTCTTTATATGATCTATGACCTCATAGTGTTGCATTTCTTACTTTACGTTCTTGATGATGTTTTCATGCCATACATACTCGGTACACTATTTGTCACCGACACCCTTCTTGTGGGCGGCTCGTTCGTACCGCGCGGAGTCGCGGACAGCGGATTGATCCTTAGAGCTCTACCCGGCCGCATTCTGATAGCGCTCCAGTTGTTCCGGAGCCTCACTTCCGTGGTACTCTTTTGTGTATATATTTTCGGGCACGACAGTACTCGGCCCTTCCTATGTATGAGCGTACTATGTCTAGAGGCTCGTAGACGCATTTGTATAGTCAGTTATGTACAGTTAAATATGTGGTATTTTGGCATTTTAATGCCGTTGTATGAATCGATAGTGAAGCTAATTAGTCCATGTTCATAATGACGGCCGCTAATGTTAATATTCGGTTCAAAAAAAAAAAATACGGCACTGCTCATCACGGCTTGCTAAGAGGTACAGGTAAAATGATAGGTAAGGGGTGCTCGGTACAAGTATCGGGTACTCGTCACGGCCCCTAGACGGGTCGTGACACTAGCTGCTCCCGTGCGTGTTCTCGCCATCTTCGAGAGAATGAAGGATAGTCAGATACCAATTTGAATCAACAGATACCAATTGAAATCAAGTAGCACGAAAGAAGAAAGAAAAGGGAGTTTTCTTAGTATCCGGCAGCCTCTCGAAGATTAGTACAGACGTCTCCGTACCGATCTACAAGACTCCGCTAGACATGTCCTTGTATGTTGAGATCGACGAACCTAAACCACTGATACCAACTCTGCCATGACCCAACCCGCCATGAAGCGCACCGTCAAATCCTAGTGGCGAACCAACATACAAGACACCTATCCATTCAATCCGATTTTATATTAACCAAGTAAACAGTATTACTCATTCAAACATCAAAAGAACAACATAAGTCATGCCATAAATGCTGAAATAAGTGCGGAAGTTCTAACTATTACAATCCCCAAAATCCAAAAGTCATTGTACAGGACTTTAATCTAAAACATGTCTAATAACTGAAGTCTAACAAATAAGTAATCCATAATGTCCAGAGTACGAAAAGACATCATCGCAAGAAGATCTTCGGGAGTCCTGGTGTGGGAAGAAGCTCACCCAAAAATTTGTCAACAAATATCCTCCACGTTAGATGTGAGGACGAGCAGCGGTCTCTATATCACAATCTGCACTAAAAAGAATGCAGCAAGGTTGTATCAGTACAAACACTATGTACCGGTAGATATCATAAGGCCGACTAAGATTAGTATCATGCATATTTCATAAAATCAATAGAATGAAACAAGCCAGTCAATAGACATGAATATCAATAAATCACAACAAGTCAACCAAGGACAATCACAATCAAATCACCAAGAATGTCAAGCAATCACCATCACATAAGCCACAACGGAAATAAATTTACCACAATAACCTCACTCACTGTACATACATGCTAGCTGATGTCTTAGTTCAGTAGTCATGACCAGCAGGGGACCCATGGTGTCCACATACCACTCGTTCCGGATCCACTCCTCGGACTCGAGCACAAACCTCTACTCCGGAACGAACCTCGAACGCGGGACATATCAATATACCTCTCATTTTTGAAACTATCCTCGGACCACGAGCCCATAATCTAGGTCACGTAAGTGCCTTTCGATACCTCTTACAGAACAGTGTTTCTTACCTTCCCAATATCAATACTCAACTCATCATTTCATGTCAGAATACCCTTGAGAAGATTATATTAGCTTCTCATCACAACAAATCCACTGCAGATTCAATCACACAGGAATAATGACACGAAGCCTACACAATCACTCAATCACATTCGCATAGGATTTTTGCCACACAATATCATACACGAAAACTAGACAGGCTTTCTCCTAAGGAAATCACAAAACATACAATCAACTAACCAAAGTCTAACGCAAGTAGACAGTAACCTACCTCAATGTAGAGCTGGAACAACGCAAGTTACTCTGCTAGAACCTTTCCTTTCCTCAAAGCCTCAATACGTTCATGGTATAAAAATAGAAGGCTCAATGAGTCACATTGCTCAATTCACAAACACCAAAGCAAGAATGTCCTTCCCTTCCCCTATTCTAAGGGTGGATGATTTTCTATGTGATAAACAACCTATCAAGGCCCCTAGTATTCATTTACTATCTATTTATACAACGTTCTATCAAATATTCCCATTACAAACAATTTTCTATGGCAAAGACACCACTGTTATAGAAACCCTAGGTCTCAAATCACTTAGTTTGTGATTCTAAATGTTCAATTTATGACAAATAGCAACTAATCAATCCATTTAAATGATAAATAAGCAATAATAACCCCAACCCATCAAGTTTAGAAGGTTTATTGACATTCTAGGGTTTCTACTTCACTTTCACTATTAAAGACCCATGAAGATGATTACAATAATGAAGGGGAAGGGAATGATAGAATGAAAAGCAATGAAACTTACCTCTCAAGGTTATCTTACCCTAGCTTGAAAATTCTCTCTAGGTGATTGTTGAGAAGTGTGTTGGGGTTTTGTGAAAAGAGAAAATAAAATTAGGGCTACTGTTTTACGTCGACCGCTACAGCGGTCATCTCGCTGCTATAGCGGTATCGCTATAGCGGCCCACCCAAAATCGTTGTGACCACTATGGCGGTCCATCTACCGCTATAGCAGTACCACCATAGCGGTACATTGCCAGCTGCAGTAGCCACCAAGGAAAATGGATGACTGCTGGCAGCGGTCTGAGTACCGCCACAGCGGTACCGACCCAGTGGCTCATTTTGGGCAAAGGAGCTCGATTTTGTCCGGTTTTTCCCCCTATCACCCCACATTTCATCCAAAGCCTAAAAAATACAACACAAAACATGCACACATACAAAAAGACGCTCTACGAATTCACCCGCGGCCTCAGAATTCCCAACGGACTCTAATTTCCCATAACGTCCGGAAGGGTCGTTATAAAAATTTTGTTGTTTATTATCTCCATCTCTGCTGAGCACAACTTTCATTTCTAGATAATTTTCTTTTGTTTTATTCTAATTTAAATTTTAATTTACATATTTATATTTAGCCTAAATGACAGGCTAAACCCCTTGTGTTGGACTATATCACACTAGACTACTAGGTATTATGATAAAAATACTTTAGTTAGCTAGGATTCACCAAAGATGGTACTGAGGTTAGGTAGAGAATAACGTAGGCGAACTGTTCAAATTTAGGCGGTGGTCCTGTTTGTGTGCCCGTTGAGCTGAGGTGGCGTTAGGGTTATTTTTGGACTTGTTCTAAATTGGACAACCTCCTTGCCGGGATTATTAACCTAAAAAAGTTCCTCTACAGTATCATCCGTGCCGATTGATTGTATCAGAGCCATGGTAGAGGAGTAGTAATAGGTGATATACGTTCAACACACATCTCCTAATAAATATCATTAGAAGTAAAAGTACTATTAAAAATAGTAAAAAAGAGGAATATGATATGGCTCAGCAATTAGATCTGCTTAATAAGTGAACTATCCCTAAAATTCAGCCCAAATTAATTTATCAAATGGGTACTTTTGAGAAATTAGGTCTCAAACAAGTGGTAAATATCAGGGAAGAAACAATTACAGTTGATAGTGACCATGCCACTTTTACATTATTATCTGAAAGTGATTTAGCCCCTTACAGGGAAACCCATAGATTTATGCATATTGGGTTAGTACAGGTTGCATTCAAGCCACTTACATTAAGAGGTTTGTCGGAAAGCTTTATAGCAGCTTTAAGAGATGGTAGGAACCAAAATTGGAAAAAATCCCTCATAGGGACAGTTCAAACCAGTTTGGCTTATGGCCCTGTATATTTTAATGCTTATCCTAATTTGCAGGTATCTTTGTAGGTTGATAATTCTTTAAACGCTTTAATATTAAATGTTAAATTACATGGCTATGATTATATGCCCGGTACTGAAGTAATATGTATTTGTTATAGAAAATATTTTAAACCATTATATACGATGAATCTTATGTGTAAAATCATGGATTTCAAAAATGAAACCATTTTAATAGAAACTAATTTTGGCAAATCCAAAGTTCTTGCTCGTAGACATATTAAATGGGATGAAATTGATTTTCTCAAAGAGTGGGTCATAGAAGGAGCTGCTTCTCCCCAAAATAATTTAAATACTGATATTACTGAAATTGAGTAGGCCCCATATGGGACTATTAAATTAAGGTTTGCAGAACCTAAATCTTTATTAGATAAAGCTGAAAGTCATAGTACCAGCACCAGATCTAGACTGACTAGATCAAATTCTTTGTGTCATTCTTATATTTCACCAGTTGATTATATTGTCCAGTCTCCATCTAGAGCTTCTACTTTTTAAATTAGAGAAACTGATAATAATAGAATTAGTGGTCTTAAAATTGATCAACATAATATTGTCAGTGGTATTCAAGACACGGAATTGACCGAGTCAGACATGGATTTTCCAACTATTTAATGGATCAAGACCACACAATTGATTTTAGTTGGCGATCACCCGCAAGAAAAAAGATCGATGAAGACTTTTTCAAACCCATGGGAACCATTTAG
>NW_026723830.1:0-5838 GCF_029784015.1 Lycium ferocissimum
CCAAGGTCATCGGGATCGACTATTGATAGCCTAAAGTCGCGAAATCTTATGCGGACAACGTTGGGGAGACTTAGAATTATTGATGATTGGGTATTTCTAAAGGTATCGCCGATAAAAGGCGTGATGAATTTGGTAAGAAGGAAAAGTTAAGTCCTCGATACATTGTACCTTATAGGATTACCCCAGGGGTCAAGTAGCTTATGAACTAGACTTACCCCCCGGAACTTGAATCGGTCCATCCGTCTTCCATGTATCGATGCTCCGAAGTGTGTTGGAATCCCACTAGCATCGTGCCGGTAGACGATGTTCAAGTGATGAAAAAGCTGGCTTATGAAGAGGTTCCAATTACTATACTAGATAGGCAGGTATGGAGGCTTAGAAACAAAGAAGTAGCTTTAATCAAAGTCTTATGGAGAAGCAATAACCGAGAAGAAATGACTTGTGAAATGGAGGAAAATATGAAGTCCAAGTACCCACACTTATTTCTACCCCCGAAAGATGTTCAAGATGAAACATTAACATTATGAGGTATGTATGCTTTCTTTTCATGCTTTTGGTCGCGTGTGGCCACTATTTATTGCTATTGTGTTGTAGCCCTATGAGGCATTGTTGTTATGGGTTGTTGTGACGGGACGGTAGCGCTATATTATAGAGGAAATTCTAGAGAAATTTCTGTAGGATTCTGGAGAACTTAACATTCGAGGATGAATGTTTTTGAGAGGGGAAAGATGTTACCCCTCTCACTCAATTAGGAAGAACTTACGGTTTTCTAGCCAAGTATGCCTCAGAATGGAAATTTATACTCGAGTATTGAGATGCTAAGCATTTTAACCTATGTATGGGGGTAGTAGTGGGTATTCGGGTATATTGCAGGATTAAGTTGAGCGGATTGAACGGCGCGGTGGAGAAGACTCGGGAAAATGCCGGACCACGGGCGCCAATCGACGGACCGTCGATCATGTCGACAGACCATCGGTCTGAACCGTCATTATGTCACGAGTGCGATCGTAGAAACCGATCGATGAGACACGTCGACGGGCCATCGTCGCCGCCGCCGATATGGTTGCGGCTCACGATGCCAGCGGAGTCAACGGAGCAAGTCGATGGACCATCGACATGTCGACGTGACCGTCGACCATTTCATCGAGCGCTCATGCGGAACTTTCAGTTCCGGTATAAACAAACGAGTTACACCACAAAATTTCAGATTGTACTCTCTCTCTAAGTGTTGAAGGTTCTAGAAAAATTCTTTCATTATATTATCACATATCTATGGGAAATCAAGGAGTAAACACCAAGAAATTGTGGAATCAAGGGTGAGGATACTTTCTAGGATTTGTACAAGTCAAGAAATCTCCTTGGATTGAAGCTAGGGTTTTCTCAAGTGAAGTATTTTCATCCAAAGGCTATTCTCATATCCTTGGTAAGGTTTATGATTCTTCCATGTTATTTACACTATTGAGGGGTTGAAAGACTTGGATTATGGAGAGGAAGAGAATATGAGGTGCAAATTTGAATCTTGAATCATAGTTCTTGATAAGTAATGAGTATAATCTTGCTATAAATAGTATTAAAGATTTTGTAGAATCAATGTATGAGGATGGATACGGTGTGGTGCCATAGTTAGAGTTATAAAGAAGTTTGATAGGGAATGTTGGTGTCACGACCCGAGATACGGGCCGTGACGGGTATCCGGGGCTAACCACCGAACACCGCTCATTCGTTACTTATATGCTCTCATTCATAATATTGCTCAAATCCATGGAAATATATCATCATTTGAAACGTATTTACCTTTATGAACATAAGCCCTTCGGCTATCAAAATCATATATATATATATATATATATATATATATATATATATATATATATACATACATACATACATACATATACATGGAGACCATGGGGCCATACTACCCACACATGCGTATCTACGAGCCTCTACTAGAGTACTAGACATATGGACGGGACAGGACCCCGTCGTGCCCAAATCATGAACATATACATATATGTACCAAAGGAATAATCAATGGCACCTCCGGAAAATGGGGTGCTCACAAATCAACCACTAGTCTATGGATCAAAGATCTCCCGCCACTGTGGGCATGAACACAACGTCCAAAGAAAACGAACGTCGGTATGAATATTGTCACCGAGTATGTAAGGCAAAGAATGAAATAAACATAATCAGGAAATCATAAGTCATGAGTCGAGGATACAACCTGTGTATTCTTTTACATATAGATACATCTCATATACATACATCATACATAAGCATATCATGTGCATTATCATAACGTATGCCTCATCATACCACATATACATCGTCATACCAATCATACATCATCATGTCATTAACCCGCATCCGGGTAACCATCATATGCAACCCACTAGTGGTGATCATGTCCGGCCTTTTAGGCGCGGTGGAATCATAGCAGCCCGCCTTAGCGGTGACATGCCGACCAATTAGGCATGGTGGAATCTCAAGCAGCCCACCCTAGCGGTGCATGTCCGGCCAATTAGGCGCGGTGGAATCATATCATCATACATATCATGCATTTGTCATCACACATATTATAGACTCATCACTATCATTCATTTCATGGACATATCATGGCTCTATCATCATTTAATATCATTATACATATAGCATAAAAAAATACCTTAGAACTTTGAAAGCAACTATAGCTGTGTCGGGGTGACGTAAGGTCGTGAACCCTCAACTACGTTATGGAGTAGCCATAATCGTTATATCTCACCTTGGAGGGACTACGTTTAAGGTGAGTATACATGAGGAAGACATTAATGGATCGTAGTCAACATCATATCGTACTCTCTAGAATCTTTAGGCTTACACTTAGCCTCTTCATTATCGTACTCATAGAGCATTTCTTATCTCATATGACCATTCATGAACATGGGCCTCTAGTCTTTCGGAATGTAGGAAAATTCACGAAGAAGGAGGAAAATCATGCATAAGATTCATGCCTTAGGAAGAAGGGTTGAGCCTCACATACCTTTGTCGTTTAGCTACTCTATTGCTTGCTCGTTCTCCTTTAACGCTCACGTCCTTACCTTCAAGAGAGTTCGTATCATCGTTAGCTAGGCAATTACAATAACGTGCTTCTTAAGGCTAAAGGAAATTGGGCAGCGTTTTCTTTGTTTATACTACTTTCCTCCATATTCCATATCAACTCCCAACATTCATAACAACAATCACAATATCGCTAACAACAATCGTCGTTCATTTACATTATTCACATTTCACAATTTCACTCTAATTCTCCATAATCATGAACAAAGTCCATTATCATGTTCTTTCACATATAATACTCATTCCATATTCTAGATATCATTTATAATGCGTTCATAATCTCAACATAACCATTTTCATGATTCATTCCAACTACTATTCCACAATGACATTATCCACCCATTTATAACCCATTTTCTATACTCTTTTATAATCCATGTGCCTCAACTTACTAATACTTCGAATAACATAGAAATTTCATGAAACTCACCTTAGATGATGGAGAAACAAGCCTTGAAGGGTAATACACCTTTTCCACCAAAACCCTATTTTCACCTTTCTTGAGATTTCTTGAGTTGGATGACTCTAATAAGGTTTCATAAGCTTGATTCACTTCAAATCTTGTTATTGATCTTTGATTCTCTTGATTTTCTTATGGATGAAATATAGAGAAGGTTATAGAGGTCTTGAGAGATGAAAGATGTTGGTGGAAATGAAATAAATGAAGTGGGATTACATTTAAAGACTTGAAACAATTTCAGTCGTCGGGACTTCCACAGACTGACTTCACGGTCGTGGATCTTTGGTGGCCATGAACCGGTCGTGGTTCATGACCAGCCAGCCATCCGTGTCTTGGCTGTTCCAGCGACACATCCACGGTCCGTGGAACCTTGGCCGTGGAACTCACAGTTCCATCGAAGTTGTTCCCGTCGTTTTGTTTGATCTCCAATCCTTATGGAACCTTCTTAACACTTGTTTATCACTTCATTAGTAATCTAGGGGACGTTATAACTCTTCTCCACAACATCCTTAAGGCATCATTAATTCAATACTCATAGTTTTGCCCGACACACTCAACTTATGACTCGCTTCCCTTAGCAACTTTCTTGCCTCCCTCGAATGCCTTTGGAAATCTTAATTAGAATCATCAAATACTATTTCTTACTCATCCAGACCTCGTATACATCACGCCCTTCATTAGTCCATTCATTGTACGCTACGGGGAAATTTCCGAGGTGTAACAGTTGGACAATTAATAATGTCTATTTTGAGGAAGTCATTGACTAAGGTATTGTGAGTATTGTTAATGATGTTGGGAGTTGTTTATTAGGTGGAGGAAGTCATCAAATAAAGGAGATGTTATCCAATTTTCATTAGCTTTAGACGAAGCTTAAGCATGTTTTCGATTATCTAATTTTAGTACTGTTATATCCCGCATTTTGTACGTCGGAATATTTTAAGACAATTGCAGGAAGTTAAGGACAAGACCATGTTCTAAAATAAATTTGGTATGTGGTCGTTGGGAAGGTTATTTATGAATATTAATTATTGTGGAAATATTGAGAAGGCTAAGGGCAAGAAAATTCGCAAAGCAGACGTGAAAATAATGTGGAAGGTTAGGGACAAAATGGTAATAATAAGAAAAGCAGAAGGGTAAAATAGTAATTTCACCAAGTACTGAAAAAGTCTTGAAAAGGGGGCAAAGTGTAAATGGAGAGGGGACCAAAAGTGTCATTAAGGAGAACACTTGGTCTTCTTTGGCTAAGTAAGAGAATTCGAAAAAAAAAAAAAATAAAAAAAAAGAAAAATCGGGGAAATGTTTTCACAGACCTTATATATAAAAGGTCTCTTCAATTCAAGACAAGAGCAAAAAAAAAACAAAAAAAGAAGAGCAACAAAAGGGGCCCAGGTTCGGCCAAGGTGGAGGGAAAAAAGGAAAAAAATCTTGTTCCAAAAAATTTTGGGTTTTTCGTGCTACTAATTCAAGGATGCCCTTTAACATGAGATGATTGTTGGAGCAAAAAAAGACATATTCTTCGTTACAAATTCTAGTCCCCCGGGGGAGAATTGAGGAAAAAGGTAAGAGTTTTGTTCTTATACATCTTTGGATGATTTTATGTTGTAGTATGCAAAATGGAAAATTTATGAGGTTGTTGGTGTGGGGCTTGGCCGTGGGGTTGTGTGTTGTGTTGCATGAAAGAATGAATTAATTTTTATGTAGTGTTATAATTTTGTTGTTATGTATTTTATGACGGAATGAATGAAAAGCATGAAATTGTGATGTTGGTGGTTGTGTGGGTGAGATGGCATTGTGGGTTGTGCATGGTTAATGGAAAAATGATTCAATGATTCTATTTAGTGTTTTGGTTGTTGTTGTAATGTAAAGACAAGGATGGAAATTCATGAAAAATATGCTTTTGTGTATGGGAATAGAATAGTGTATGTGTGAAAAATGGATTGAATTTATTTGATGATTTGGAAGATTGAAAAGGGGTTTTTGTGATTAAATTTTAAAAAAAGGAAGTATGCGTTGTTGTTCCATTGAAGTTAAAAGTCCGGGAAAAGTAGTATGTTGATTGGTTTTGGAATATCATGTAAAATAAATATAAATGGCTTGTTGTATTGTTGGCAAGATTGTTGGAATTATTGTTAGTTTGGCGGGTTGAATTCCCGGATTGTATTTTTATTAAAATGGGATTGGTTTTGGGCATGGCGTATTTACGGGGGAAATCTTTGGGGAAATTTTGGTGGCAAATGTCCTTAAAAATTCATCTCTAAAAACTTTAACCAAGGTTTGGT
>NW_026723831.1:0-6072 GCF_029784015.1 Lycium ferocissimum
AGCAACAAGCTTGGAAATTTTTTTCTTTTTCCTTGCTTGGTGAAACGACCTTAGCTCTCAAGTTTTTTTTTTTGTTTTGTGATTTTTCTTGAACCTTCCAAGACTTGGCAAGAATATATATTTGATTAAATGGTCACATGCAATGCATATGACCATTAAAATGGGGCTTGGGCCAAGGCCATTTGGCCTACCACCCTATGATTGGGCTCCAATTTTTGTTCAAATTTTCTTGGCCCAATTCGTTATTATTCTCGTTTTATAATTTCCAACCAATTTCCAAAATTCCAAATTTGCCCTCGGCATTCTTCAACGCTTCCACATTAAATTTCCCATAGAACAACATAAACATATTAACTAGAATCAAGAAATTGACTTATAACATACAAGTCACAATTATTTCAAATTTTCCGAACATGCGAAAATGCGGATGTAACATGTGTCATAATCGTTCTCCGGGGGAGCCTCCTCTGCCGGGAGTCAAAAAGCTGCGGGAGGAATCATTGGCCGGGTCCCTCCCGAGGGATCAGTCTCCACGGAATAACTAAGGCTCCTCTGCTCGGTCCTAGAACTTTGTGGTCTGGATCTGATGCGGGGGCCTTCTTAGCACCCTGCCGTCCGAGGCCGATCTCTTCATCTTTCGTCAGTCTGCACCTACAGGGAAAGGGGTTAGAAACGATCTCTCCTAGACTCTGGCTCTATCGCACCATCTAAGATAGAAGGAAGGTCGATGATTCCTAAATAACACTGAAGCCTTTGTTTATAAGCGTGGCCGGCTTCACACCCATAAACGAGACTCTCTGGGACACGGTACGAGGACAATCCCTAGGACGAATCGTTTCGATACCACTTTTGTCACGACCCAAACTGATGGGCCGTAACAAGTGCCCGACCACTACTGGCCAAGCACTCCTATGCTTACATTTACTGCTCACTGACTATCCTGGGCCCATACACAATCTGTAACTGAGCTGTACTGTTTCCCGAACAATCAACATAAGAGACACTGCACCGGGAACTCACAGCCAACACATACATATAAACATAAGCACTGAGAGTAACGGCGCCAGCCGATTCGGACACATATATACTATACAACAAAATAAATGCGATGAGGCCGCATAACGTCACGACTACATATCACCGTTCGTACCCTCTATGGAGTACAAACCGTAGAAAGGATCGGACAAGGCCCCCGCCGTACCCATATATATGTACATACCGAATAGCATACCAAAAGTAATGGCAGCTTCGGATCAATGGAGCGTGCGACCGTCGCCGAGGGGAGGTCCTACTGCTGTGAATCGTCGGGCTGGCTATCTGATCTTGCGGGCATGAACGCAGCGTCCACAAGAAGGGACGTCAATACGAGTAATGTACCGAATATGTAAGGTATGAATACTAACATAGTAAGGGATGTAAAGTATGAATAATAACAAAATGGAAATATAGAGCATATCGTGAAATAAAAGAGCAACCTTGTACATGTGAGTGCCCCCTTAGGGGCGGATGCCATGCATGCTTAGCTTTCTTTGAAAAACATTTTTTGTTCATATATATAGAAAATAGAACATATCATATTGCTGAGGCGTCGGCTCCGATCCATTTAACCACATATGTCCCGCGTCCGGGATGATATCATGTCATATTATACCAACTGATCAGGTGGCCATGCGTCTATAGCGCCTCGCCCTTTTTTCCATATTCCCCATATACATACATATATATCATATACATATACATATATCATAGAAGCAGCATGCATGAGAGCCCAAGAAAAGCTATAACTCTATCGGAGTGACGTAAGGTCGGTAACCTCCGATTATATTATGGAATAATCATGATCGTCATGTCTCACCTTGAAGGAATAATTATTATAAGGTGAGACTATCAATGAAGAATAACATCAAGAGAAAACATAGAATAAGATCATAAATCTCATAAGGCGTCAATTCATATACTTTGAAGTCTTTAGAAAATAGAGACATTATCAAGGAATAAAATTGAGGATCAAGAAATAGCTCAATATTCTCATATTTATGTTGAAACCACAACTTGAGACTTTCAAACATGAAACCATTCTTATCACAATCATCATAGACATATTCTCATCTTTGACATCATCGTTGTCATTACAAAAACATGTCCATTGTTGTAGACATAAATGCTTACAAAATCATAAACCTTTGTTTTGGAAAAATATACGGACATTTTGGAGAACATTTACGGGTTATCAGGAAGGGAATCATGCTTTGGAGTCATAAACATCTAGCTTTTGGAAACAAAGAAGTTATGAAAACATTTATGAAACCGTAACATAGGAATCATGCCTTTAAAAGAAAGGGACAACTTTAATAAACCTGTTCAGTCTCCAATTATCTACACTTATTCGTCCGAGCTCGCAAGTCTACATTTAAGAGGATTCACATAATCGTTAGACTCATCGTTATACGCTTGTCATAGTCCTTCAAATAAATCCATTTATAATCTGCCGAAATTCGGGCTGCACCTCCCCTGTTTATATGCCTAGCCCGAAATCACAATACCAACAAAACAACTACAATAGCACCAACATCAACAACATCATCATCAATACCAAAATATTCCATAAAACATCCCACGCGATGTTTGTCCAATTTCTCAACCAACAACTTTATTATACAACCATTTCATTACTCTATCTTCGTAAATAAATCAAAAGTAATATTAATAAGGAGAGATTCATACCTTATTTTTGTTAAAGAAGCGATATCTTCAATATCCACCTTGAATCCACCGCAAAACCATACTAGAATCACATCTATGCGTTTATCCGAGCTTCGATTAATACTCCGTCACTTGAAAATTGCTTACTTCTTGTTTCCCTCACTCTCTCTCTTCAATTACTGGATTTTTCTAGCAAAATCTGGTGGAAAATGGGGTTTTTACCCTTTATATAGGGTCAAATTTGGGTCGAGCACTGTAGCAATTTACTGTAGCAGTACTGTAGAAGGTCGGTACTGTAGCAGTACTGTAGCACACGTTTCTGCTCTGTCAGCTGAACTTGTAACATCCATAATTCTCTACTCCGATGTCCTATGGATGAGCAGTTTATTGCGTTGGAAACTAGACTCGACGGACTTCATTTTAGGCTTTTGTTTCACCTTAAAAAACTTCATATGCTAAGCGCTATTCGTCCCCCAATTTGGGCCAAAATTTTCACACAAAACATTATCCATCCTTTCTCCAAAGTCGTACTACTTCATTTCTTCCACTCATTTCCTTATAAAACCTTCCGGTATACCTTATGTACATCCTTCACTCATTAAATATACTTAATAATGCTTGCTCCTTATATTCCAAAGTGGTTTTACTTAACCCTAACTCAACGTACTTATGTTTCGAATTTGATAAGTGCTCTTAGAAGATACGGGGTGTAACAAGTGGTGTCATGCCCGGCCATCTAGGCTCGGTGTAATCATAAGCAGCCCGCCTTAGCGGTGACATGCCCGGCCAATTAGGCACGGTGGAATCGTATACAGCCCGCCTTCACGGTGACATGCCTGGCCATTTAGGCATGGTGTAATCATATCATCATGTGCTCATCATAAACTTATCATCATCATACATTTGTCATAGAACCTGCGTTAGAGCTTAAAGATAATCTATACTATATCGGGGTGACGTAAGGTCGGGAACCCCCAATTACATTATGGAGTGATCATAAGCATCATGTCTCACCTGAAGAGACTAACATTATAAGGTGAGTGTACACAAGGAACAACATCAATGGAACCATACTTAGGATCATTAACCTCATGGACACCATATCTTACTTTAGGATTCTTTGTACTTAAGCTCATCATCATCATCATCATCATGCACGTGTCGAATCTCTTTTCTTTATCTTATACATATATAACTCTTTATAGTCATAGACTCATAATTTCCATTATATAGGAAAATCATGAAAAAATAGGAACATTCATGCCATAGGAGTGATGCCTTAGAAGGAAAGAACTAGCCTTACATACCTTTTCGTTTAGCTATTCTATCGCTTGATTGTTCTCTCTTCAATACTCACGTTTACACGCTTCAAGAGAGTTCATATTAATATTAGCTAATCGATTATATGAACATGCTCCACTAAAGCTAGAGAAAATTGGGTAGCATTTCCTTTGTTTATGCAACTTTCCTCATATCATATATCGCTCCCAAACATCTATAATAACATTCACAACATCATAACCAACAATCTTCATTCATCCACATTATCCACATATCACACTTTCACTTCAATTCATCCATAATCATGGTCATAATATACTATTATATTTACTCACAATGTAATGCTTATCCCATGTCCTTAATATTATTTATAACATAATCATAATCACACATATCAAGAATCATGACTTATCCCAAGCCCCTCTACTCACAATCTCATTATTCTCATCTTTGTATCCCATTTCTATCTCCTTTCATAATCTAAGTCTTTCAACCTCTCAATATCTTAAACAACATGGAATGATCATAAAACTTACCTTAGATAATATAGGATTGAGCTTTGAGTGGAAATACTTCACTTGAGCCAAAACCCTAATTCACTTCCAATGGAATTTCTTGGCTTGGATGAACTCCAATGAGTTTCTTACACTTGGTTTTCTTAGTTTGATGAAGTTGATCATGAATTCCTCTTGAGTTCTTGTGGAAGAAGGATGGAGAGCTTTCTAGAGGGTTCTTGAGGTGTGGAGTGAGAAAATGAAATGAAATAATGAACTTGGGTCCTCCTTATATCAACTTAAAATTTGTCCCGACACGAACATACGGACCAACATACGGTCTGTATCTTTTATATGGACCGTATGTCTGACCGTATGTTTGGTCCAATGAAGGTCTCCATTCTGGGCAGAACATACGGCTTGACATACGGCCAATATGTTTTATACGGTCCGTATGTTGGACCGTATATTGTCCAGTTTTCCGAAGTTCATTCCCGTCGACTCATTTGATCTCCCCGTCACGACCGGCTACGGGCCATGACGGTGCCGAGAGCTTACCACCGAGCACCGCTCATTCTATTACTCATTCATACATATCATACATTTAATCATTAATCTCATGCTCATACTCATATTAGAACCAATTTACTTGAAACATTTTTACTTTATATACATGAGCCCTTCGGCTATCAAAATAATATATATACATATATAAAAGACATACAATGAGAACCGTGAGACCATACTACCCGCGCTACGTGTCTACGAGCCTCTACTTAGAGTACTAGACATCGACACGAGATAGGACCCCGTCGTGCCCAATAATATATATATATATATATATATACCAAAAGAATAACCAATGGTACCTCGAAGCAATGGAGTGCTCTCAATCAGCTAATAGCTCCTACGAGTCTGGATCACCTCCCTATCTACTTGTGGGCATGAACACAGCGTCCAAAGTGTTACACCTCATAGTTGAACGTTGAGTTCCGTAGGCGTCAATCGCTCCCGATAGGACATTGGGGTAAGGAGATATGGACGTTACGAGTTGGGATGGTGGGCTAGAAATAGCACCCGCGCGAACGCGTCGGGGAGTGGCGCGAACGCGCAGGAGGCCAAAGGGCCAACTCAGCGCGAACGCGCCACCACAGGGCGCGAACGCGCTGAGAAAAATTTCAGGCGGGCCAGGGATGAAGATTTTATGATCTGAGCATAAGACTATATATATATATACATATGACATTTGGAGACCGTATGGTATAAATTAGTTCATACGTTACTCGATGCGAAGCCCTCGTTGCTGTAGGCTAAATGGGGCCCACACGTCAGAGTTTTATAAAGGACATATGAAGAGATATATGAGTAGTACATGGAAAGTTGAGCAAGTCCTAAGAAGGACCCTTAAGCCAAATATGGGCATAATCCCTCTAAAGGGACGATTTAAGGAAATATTTTCGGATGATCTGACTTGGAGGGGCCAAAACTCTATTATAAGTTTGTAATTTGGAAAAACACAAAAAATGAAAGTTGTAGATAATTGAAAGGGCTTTCCAACCGTAGGTCGTAGGCCCTCACATGACATCGGGATCAA
>NW_026723832.1:0-6158 GCF_029784015.1 Lycium ferocissimum
AATGTAGACATCTGGATCCCAAGAATAGAATTACCCCAAGGTTCGTATCATATCTTACTTACGTCAAGACATGCCAAAAGAAAGAAAGGTTAGGCTTTACAAGTCGTCCGCTCTAAGCTAATCCGAACCAAGTCTCGGGTTTCCCCAAGATCTACAATAACGTCATTAGATACTAACATTAGTTATAGGCACTTAGGAATCCAATCCCAAACTAGTTTTATCTACGAAATTCGGGCAGATTTTCCATAAATTAAAACCCCGAGAATTAACTGGGCCAAATCATCAAAAAAATACCAACAACCATACTAACAACATCAACAATTAATTCAAAAGCATTCTAGCGTTAGTAACTCTTGTCTACATAATTTGAAAAAATTCCATTTACATTCAATTAACAATACGTTAAGCCAACATCAATGCTCACATGTTAAACTAACCCAAAGATCATTCAAACAAGATTAAAAACATTAAAACAACCCGCACAATATTCAAAAAAACCCCAAACCCAAAAACACCACTCCACCCGAAACCCCCCAAAACCCGACAAGAACAACAAAACACTTTCCCTCTCGCCCAAATTCATGAATTACACCAACAATCCACACGTTAAAAATATCATTCTCATAAATATAAAAACTACATTCAAATCCGTTGGCTTCAAAAAATTCCCCAAAAATTCAACTTCAACTTGAATCATTAAACTTTCATTATCATCATAGAATCCACAATACCAAAAACCCCAAAATACTAAATAAAATTAGTTCATTCCTTGCCATACAAAAAGCCCATATTGGGCCACCGCCCCAACACAAAACAGATTTTCATCCATTTTTACACTCTACAACATAAAAAAAACCATCCATAACATATAAAAAAGAATATTAAACCTTCCCTTTTTCCTTAACTCCAAAATTGGCTAGGGTTGCAAATGGTAAAAACAATGGGTTTTTTTCCCCCCAACTACTCCACGTTTAAAAAGGACCTTCCAATTGGTTTAATTGCTAGAAGAAAATATTTTTTTGATCCGTTTTTGGACCTCAATTTTGGCTTGCCATGGCAGATGGTCTTAATTTTCTCAAGGTTCTCCAAGTTTCTAAGGTGAAGGATGAATATGATTTTTGTCTTGCTAGTCATCAATTGTATGCCTATATAACTCACATCCAAGTGGCCCATGCCCCACCTTTGTGGCTTGGATCAATTAAATTTGGCCAAGCCGTAGGTGAAACCCATATCGTACCCTACGCGCCAACTTGGCCTTTGTTTCATGAAATATTAACTTTCCACAATTAACTTTTAATCCCAAATTTTTCTTAATATTCCATACCAATAAAATCACAAGCAACTTATGCCTTAAAACAAACTCGGGGGTCAAAAGTCTCTACCTCGTATCCCGGAATAGTCTTGTCCTTAACTTATCAGAGTTAGCTCGGAATGTCCCAATATACAAAGTACGGGATATAACAGTATGTAAAGCCTAACCTTTCTTTCTTTTGGCATGTCTTAGATGTAAGTAAGATGTGATACGAGCCTTGGGGTAACTTTATTCATAAGATCCGAGCATGTCTACGATTCTTATTCAACTTCTTGATGTTAGCGATCCTAATATAGTCGAACTATGGTCCTTGTGTCTTTTGTATGGTTGGATAATAAATGTGGCATAAAGAGGTTCATGTTCCTAAAAGATTATGTTGAATAATTCCCCTAACTTTCATAAATGAGCTCGGATTGCTTTGATACGTTTCGTAGAGGATTCTATAATGATTAGTGCCCGTAACTTTCGTGAGCGGGCTCGTATTGGTTTGATACGTGTCTACGATCTCTAAGACTCTCTTTAACGTAGTCAATGGCATTTGGAACGGATTTGACGCCTGACTATCGTCGATACTCGACGTTGATTTGTCTACTTATCCATCGAGTCTTAAAAAGATGATTTATGTGCATATGGTTTCTCACTACTCTTGCTCGTGCGGTGTTACTTCTTTCGGGAGTCCGGGCCGGGACACGTGTTCGTGCACAACTTCTAGCTTCATTATTCATGAGGTCCCTCACTAGAGGGCGGGACACGTTATATATATATGTATACGATGATATGACATGATGATGTGATGATACGGGGATAGCGGCCGGGATGGCACATGATGATTATTCACGAGGAGTCCTCTTGGGGCGGGACCACCCATATGTATATATGTATGTATATGATGATTTATTTAAAATTCCTCACTGAAGGCGGGACACGTTATATATGCATATGTACATGATGATTATTTACTTATGTTTTTAAGTTCCATAATGATTTGGATATGATATTGACATGCATGATTTACGTTTCAAAGGCAAGCCTTGTGGTTTTCGAATCCTTTATCTTATCCTCTATACTCCTTACTTCGGTACGATTAATTTCTTGTATTACATGCTTTACATGCTCGGTACATATTTCGTACGACCCTCTCTTCGGGCCGTGTTTCATGCTCGGCGAATGCATACTCGTTTTGGTGATCACTTGACTTAGGGTTTCCATCCAGCTGTCTTGGAGTGCTCCCTTGTTTCTGTTACATCCGGCATTTTTGCGTATTCGAAAATTTGGAAATAACCTTGACTTATAAGGAATAAGGTCATGTTTGGATTCTTTTTTTTATATGTGAATGTTGCTTATGGAAGTATGGATGCGGGGATATCGAGCAAGGCTAAGGGCAACATGATTGGGATTTTGAAATTCGTTTCATGAATTACGCAAAAGTAGCCAAATTGTTGGGCCAAAAAAAAATAAGAAAACTAGCCCAAAAGAAGGGGTGGCCGGCCAACTTGTGGCCCAAACCCATAAGTTGATCAAATTTTTACCATGTGCCAATTATATAAGGATGATTATCCTTGGAAACTTCAAGAGAACAAAGGAGAAATCAAGAACAAAAAGAAAAAGACCTTGCCAGAGAGAAGAAAGAAAGAAGAAAGAAAAAAAAAAAATTCCAAGCCCTTTAGGTTAATCCAAAAATCTTGTTCTTCTTGAATTAGTAACAAGCTCAAGACGCTCTTTCGACGTGGTATAATTGGTTAAGCAAGAAAACTACGTTTGCGACAAGTTGGAATTCTGATAAAAGGTAAGAATTCTATGTTTTATGTTATAGGAGATGTGAGTATGTTATAATGATTAGAATTAGACGAGAATTACGAAAGTGTGGTGTGTATGTGCATGGCGTATGTGTGTGTGAAAGCATGTTGGCCGTGAGCCATATGGATATGGAAGAGAAATGAATTCAAGTTTAATTAGTTTGTTAGTTGTGTTGTTGTGATCTTAGTAATGCAAACAAAGGTTTAATGACTTGAAATGGCATTGAAGTTGCTTGTATGTGATTACGGAATTTTTGTGAATTTTATATGATTTTATATAATGATGGAAGTAAGGTTCTAAATGTGAATTATGATTGTTGCTAATAAGTTTGTAGGATAGGCAATGTGATTTGGAGGTTTTGTTGTGTTTGTGGAAGAGTTGGATGGAATATGAATTGGTGGAAATACATGAATTCATGAATAATGTATAGAATGTTATTGGAATATGTTTGAATAATATTGAAGTAGTTGATGCATATGGAAAATGTTGGTATTAGTTTGATTATGTGAAGTTTTGGATGAAAATTATTGAACTATGTAGTAAAGGGGACTTTTTTGTGCCATAATATAGTTTATGATGGTTGTTGATGATTGTTGGGTTGTTGTTGTTGATTTTTGAGCCGAGATGATTCTTGGGGATGTTATATATATGTGAATCTTCTTGCCGACCGTAGGCAAACATGGATTTAACTTGAATTCTTAAAAGCTTGTAACTCCCATTTGGTAATTATGAACAATTGTAGATTTGGTAGAAACGGGAGTGGAGCTCGGATTTTGATTTAAGACGCTAATAAGGTGTAAAGCCTACCTTTCCTTCTTTTGGCATGTCCTAGTCATACTAGGTGAAGATCGGAACCTCGGGAATAATTATGCTCTTGGAAATCCGAGTTTGATTTTGCATACTATTCATTCGGCGTAATTGAACTAAAATCCTCATCTTTGGTTAAAGAATGCTTAAACCTTTGTAACGGTTGCCAATGTATCCGAATCGCTCCGAACCTTTATGGATGGCTTTGGGAGCCTAATCTTTGTAATCTATGTTCGCCGCCTCGACTTGACCCGAGGTGGTGGGCCCACGATCCTAGACTCTTGTAATGCTCCATTCGACTTATTCGGTACAACATTTACGGGACGGTTGTTGAACTACCTCATTATGTTCTATAATATACTTTGTTGTGTAACAACGTTACTAATATAATTATTGCTTTGGTTTTCCAAAGATGGCTTCGGAAACGCGTTTGTGGTTCACTAATGATTTTAAAGAACTAGTTGTGTACAAAGAAACATAAAATTGATTTTTATTTTCAAACTTTCTAAAACCACTCCGAAAGGGGCGCGAGGCTTTACTATTTTATTTCATTTACTACTTATGTTTACGTTATCGTTACTAATATGCCCGAAGGGGCCATTTTTATTATTATGCCGGAAGCGGCAATGCCCGTGTCACGCCCCAATTTTCGAGGGACGTGATGGGCACTCGACCTCGATTTAAGGCCGAGCGAACCGTGTACCTTTATCGCACACGTAAAATTTTTTCTTAAACGGACTAAAATGTAATACATACCAAATCAATTAAAGTCCATTACCGACAAAAATTTATATAACATCGTACAACACGTCGGCCGATGAAGTCGCCCACATCGACATTCTATACCCACACCACTGCCTCGCAAAGTCTCTAGTACCATCCAAGACATAACGTACATACTTCCGACTCGACGGTGCTCGTAAGGAATTAGGCAGCTCACCAATCATGTCTTTTGAATATCTTCAACTCATCCGTGGGTACTCGCGCGGCATGTGAAACGCAATTTCGACCCACAAAACAGTCGATACGGAAAATGACCGAGTATGCAAACGTAAAATCGAAACCAAAATCGCGGTTAAGACCGGTAGGTACCACGAATATATCGGAGAGCGGAGAACCATAATCGGACCCGACGCGCGGTACCGCGCGGGCGGGGGCCAGTCGTAAACGTAAGTGCGAGAAGCGCGCGGACAAAAATCGTAGACGAATCGGAGGTACCGAAGGCATTTAGGACGTACCCGGATGCACCCGCAATCGACGCACGTACGGAGGTATACGGACGAGTAACCGGAATCGGGATCGGGATACGAGTAGTGAGCGTTATGTCGACGCGGATCACATGTACCGACACAGCAAACCATGCGGGGACGTACGACAATGTCCGAGGCAACTCATGCGTGCGTACGGATGCGTACGGGACATACGACATGCACGTCGTAGACAAACATCGTGCATACCGTACGGATCATACGGTACGTACAAGCAAGATACCGTTGGCAACCGATTCATATGCGAACGGAACGTGCGCAGTACCGAAACGAACGTGTCCATGTGCGTATAACGGATCCCGGCCCTTTTGAGGGGACACGGTACGTAACCGGGGAATCATTTATCGCATATGCATATAATCGAACGCCCGTAGCGTACATATCGAACCCGGCCCTCGATGCAGGGCGCGTGTGTTCCGCCCCCTAGTACGGGACGCGGTGAAGCAGATAAATCAAATGCCATCCGGCCACCACCCCATACATCAAATCATAATATCACAAAACAGCCCGGCCCGCCTGCGAGGGACGCGGTGAACAATGCAGTAGGTGCACGATAACGTAACCCGGCCGGGGACGCGGTGGCAGACATACCGTACGGTGCGGCGTAATGACCGCGCACGATAACATATCGAACCTGGCCCGGGACGCGGTGAAGATATATTGAGCCTTGCACGAAGACGGTGGTGCGATAAACATATGCATATAAATCAAGACTCGACAAACAAATATTCTTACCGATGCCCGAGGCTCGGAGCAAATTTCGGATCAATCGTCACGACCCAACTCCGTGGCCGTGACTCGGTGTATTCGGGACACCCATACGTACCTACCCGTATCCGACATGCCAAATAGCTAATCCGGTTAACGTACATAAATCCAATACGGACATAAGGTGCATCGCACGAACATACATATACATATACATGCGGGGTTTTACGGGGGGGTTGGGGGTTGAGGACGTGCCATTCACCCTC
>NW_026723833.1:0-6163 GCF_029784015.1 Lycium ferocissimum
AATGAAAGGGAAAGTAAATAAGAAGGTATAACAGGGCAGATCGCTAAAGGAACAGGTACATCTTGAGGTGTGATATATGAGGTAAGTTTCGACATCTTTGTACTCTTACTTGAAATTGGGAGCCGTGTGTGGCTGAGATATGTCGAATATATATATTATCCCTGTGAGGCATTGTTGGTATTTGCTGCGTGCAGGTTTTGGATAGTAAGGAATATAGAGGAAACTATGCCGAAATTTTTCTAGAATTTAAAGAAGATAAGATATAAGCTTGTAATATGCCCTAACGGGAAAAGATGTTGTGTAAAAAGTAATGGTAGGACGGGATTAAGTTAGGAGTATCGTTGACAACTACAAGAGATGAATTAAATGTTGTGGAATTGATAGTAACGATAATTATAAGATCGACATTGATAAGGTAAAGAGAAATACTAAGAGTAAATTAGGGAGACTGGTAGTACTAAAACATGACATAGAAGAGAACGGGTAACTCCAATAGAGTGTGATACTGAAGTATTGATTAGATGGATAAGCACAGGTAAAATACGGCAAGTCTATTGGCAAAATAAAGTAACAGCATGACTGAGACAGGGGTACAAAGTACGAAGGGTTATAACGAATGTGAATATATTGGTGAGACAACTTATATGGTAAGCGTAATAGGGCTTATCAGAAAGAGTAACAGGTTAAGTATGCTTACTTCACGAGGTTTATTCTATTTTATAAGTAGGCTTGCGAGTGAGATCAAGAAGTGGCACTCTATAGAGTTGATTATGATCAGGATATAATGAGAACATAGCAAGAACTGTAATATAAAGTAAGTAAAGTATAGCGAGGAAACGACTAAAGAGGGGACATGTTCTATATGAATGAAGAGTGAATGCAAGTGTGAAACCAATAAGCGAGCCATGGTGCAGTAGATAAGAAAGCTTATAAGACCTTGTTAGGAGAAAGTCCAACGTAGAGGTTTTGCAATGACAGAAATGATAACAAGCAAAAGGAAAAAAAAGGAGTTAACTTAAAAAAGAAATCAGAGAAAAGTGATATGGCAAAGTAGTAACAGTTTGTGATTTGTATAATCGAAATCACGAGTGATATCTTTGGTTGGATGTAAAAGACCGAGATTACGGAAAGATGAATAACGAAATTGAACGATTGTTAGGAAAAGGATCAGCATAATACGGATAAGAGGGGGATGATCAGAATGAACAGAATAACTTTTGGAAGCGAAGAATGGATTGTATATAAGTAATATATTCTAAAGGACAAAGCGGTATTGAGTTAAGATTAGGCTTCCTTGTGCGAGGAATAAAGGATTGATTATAAAACGGGAGGTAATAAGATAAATTGAGAAGGAAAAAATGTAAAGGAATAAGTATGGGTAAAGAAAGAAAAGGAAATATGCGAGGTATGCACGCTTAAGAAGTAGTCGTATTATGAGAAAAGGAAGATGCATCTGCTACGAATATCCTATGACAAGAAACAACGAGTAAAGTATATAAAGAAATAAGTTGGAAAGAAAAATGTGGCCATGAGTTATGAGTTTATCGTATGACGATAAAGCGATAAAGCAAGGCTATCATCAACGACAAATACGATATGATTATGATGGGTTTTGAAATCAACGTTGAGTGCAACACAAGAGTAAAAGAGTATGAGGCATAAGGGGCATTAGTTGCTCATGAGACCTAGATCCTTGAACACAAAGATGGTGGGTTTAAGGAAAAAATGCATTTACGGTTACTACAAATCAAATACGGGAAAGAGCGAAATGACTTGATACGGGAAGAAAAGGGAAAGATGATGCTATAGATGCTATAAGTGTCACACCCTTAATCCGATAGGGTGTGATGGGCACCCGACCCTTACCTAGGGCCGAGCGAACCTGCTGACTCTCGTGATACTCAAATCATATTGGGCCCTTAAATCATAACATAAATACATCATGAAAGGTTTTCGGAAATCAAATATGCTTTTCATACTCTTTCAAATCAAATGAAGTCTATAATCGTATAAAATCTGCAAAATAATGCGTAACAATACATCGGCTTATGGAGCCGCTTACAAACTGGCATACTAGACACATGACTCTGTCTGCAAAGTCTCTAACATAACCCAAGATACCATAGCGCACATATACTCTGACTCGGCAGCGCTCCGAAGGAAATGGAGCTCGCCAATCCGGCTGGAACATCTTCTGCTAACATCATCTACTCGTCTGCATGTACCTACACGGCATGAAACGCAGCCCCCGAAGAAAGGGGGTCAGTACGGAATATGTACTGAGTATGTAAAGCATGAAATACAGAAAACGAGGTCATAACCGAAGTAAGGAGTACAGAAAGTAAGCACAATAACCAGAATATCGGAGGGCTTGCATCTGAAATACAGATTGTGCATAAGTAGTACAGAAAATAAGTATAATAATCAGAATGTCCATACTTCTGAAACATAAATCATGCATGTCAATATCAGATATCATATGCACACATATCGTGTCCCGGCCCTCTAGTGAGGGACTCGGTAAATAAGATCATATGCATGTCAATTATCGGAAATCATATGCGAATTACAGAAAACAATTATAATAATCAGAATGCCAGAATGCTTACTTCTGAACATAAATCATGCATATCCAAAAACATATATCATATGCGGTCCATAATGGGACCCGGCGGACGGAACATGGTCGCCCCTCCTATCTTGGGCGCCATAACTCATCATATTTCGAAAGTTTTGCATATCTCCGAACACATCATCCTCCGTATCACATCATAATTTAGAAACACATCATACTTAGGAACTTATCATACTTCATATCACATCATATTTCAGAACTCATCATACTTCGCAAAACTCATCATACTTCGGAATATAACATAATGCGCACGATACATACCGGCCGGGACTCGGCGAAGGAATTAACAATAATGTGCACGAGCGAATCGTGGGAGACTATATGCAATTCAAACATTTATAAGCCATATGCAATTTAAACATTTACAAAGACTCAACAAATTAATCACGTGAACCTTCATTTACAAACTAAGACAATAGTCTAATCAAGTTTTCTTCCGAACGTCACTCGGGAACATATCAGACAAAACTTTAGAAATCATAGCTACGTATCAGAATCATATGCATAACAATCCTTATTTCAGACTCGGTAAATAAGTAATCATACTCGGGGGTCGGGACGATAAACATATTAAGTTCTTCCAAAAAGCCGTTAGAACTATACAAGGGAAAGTCGCGGGACCCACGGATGAGTGTCAACCCAATCCGAGCCCGCCTATGAAAGTTAGAGTCATTATACGCTACGGAATCTCCTACGGCCATATCGAGGCGATCCGGTTCTGTCTACGAAAGTTACGGCCATTTTTAGACATAGAGTCCTTTAAAATCAAAAATTCCTTTTTGCACGTTGAAATCCAAACATACAAAAGACATAAAGACCCTAGCTCAATTAAATTAAGAGTGCGGACATCAAGAAGTAAATAAGAATCGTAGACATACTCGGATCGCAAGAATAGAGTTACCCCGAGGCTCGTGTCATAGCCTACTTACAACTAGGACATGCCAAAAGAAAGAAGGGTTAGGCTTTACATACCTCGTCCGCTCCCTAAGCTGATCCGACTTACGTCTCAGCTTCTCAAAATCTACAACAACGTCATTTGATATCGACATTAGCCATAAGCATTGAAGAATTCAATCCCAAGCCATCACTTTATCTACCGAAATTTGGGCAGCACTTCCCCTATAAATTCAACATCCCCGAGAATTCAACTCGGCCAAATTTTCAACAACAATACCAACAACCATATAAACAACATCAATAATTAATTCAAAACGCATTCTAACATTAGTAACTCATTCCTACATACTTTGACAATTCTCCATTTACATTCAATTCAACTATATATATTCAAGCCAACATCAACGCTCACATTCAAGTACTAATCCGAAACCATTCAAACAAGGTTCAAGAACATTTCAAACAATCCGCAAAATATTCTAAACAACCCAACCAATATGCAATGCAACCCGAAACCTCCAATTTCCATAGGAACAACAACAATACATTTCTTTCTTCCAAATTCATCAACTACACCCACAATTCACACATTGACAACATTATTATCATAAATACAAGGAAGCATATTAGAATCACTTTAATTTCTAAATCAGCCCACACGATTACAACTTCAATTTTGAACCATTAAACCTTCATTTTATATCATAAAATCCACAACAACATCAACTAAACACTAAATGAAATTTGTTCATCATGCCTACACCAGGCAACATATACACGGCTACACTTCAACTCACCATACTTTCATGAATTCCATTCATTTTCACACTCCACGACGTCCATAAACCATGCATAACATATAAAAATAGAATTAAGTCTTACCTCTTCCAATCAACTTCTCCACGGCTAGAAGTGTTCATGGCAACCATGAACGATTTTCTTGTTCCAACAACTACTCCACGTATAACTGCGTCCACCCTACCGCATGACCTTTGTCATATAATCTGGAGCCAGTTAAAGTCTTAACAGGTTTCGAAACGTTCTCATAGCGTGTTTCCCTCCGAATTAGAAGGGTCTCTTGCTTTCCCGACTCACCATTACTATTTTAACCCTTTCCACCTCTCAATATTCACTCTTTACCTCCAGCTATGACTACCTTTCCGTCTTAAACTCCCAGATTCCCAACGGTGAGGAATACACCTCGATCACCGTTACTTATAAATACTTGGTTATCGGCCTTTAGATTCTATTCTCATTTTGCCTCGTTCTTCATCCTTCCTGTAACCGAGTCTTTTACCGCCCCGTCACTCCTAGCACCTGTATCCTTAACTACACGTGTCATGGTCTATTACTATACTGTTGTCTCGCTTTCTGCTTATTTCCCTTTCTCCAATTATCCTTTCTTTTCTTGCGCTCGCCATCACTTCCGTTACTGTGCAACCCTTATTCTAAACTTTTCTTACAGAACTGATAAGCCTTCCTTATTCGTTCTATAACTCGTCTTTCCGTTTCACACTTGTCTTCACATTCTAGCCACATAGATCACATCATGGCTTTGACCACTTTCTCACTAGGCTCTACTTAATTTCGTGACAATCCTCATTGCATTCGCGTCATATCTTGTTCGTAATCACTCCAGTAATGTAACACTTCTTACCCCTTTTTTTTCTTTTCCGATCAACTTTATTCTTATCGTTTCAAAGCATGTCTTGTCGATACATTTATATCCATCGTAATTCTTTTTTCTATCTCTTGTTTTAATCATGCTTTTACTTCTTTAGCTATAAGCTCGTCGTAATTCATCCCTACTTGTCCATTCGGTCGGCACCTTAAACAACACTCCATCACGACTTACCAGCCCTTTTTTTTTTTTGGATCGCCTTTTAGGGCTACAAGTCTTTTCCAAATTCTTTTATCATCTCGACATTGACCTTATAATTATTATCATCCCTAATTGAACAATTAACTTCTTTCTCGGTGTCATCCGTACTCGTAGCTTAATCAAATCTTATCATTACTATTAATACGACCTTTCAAATTATATCACAAACCCATATCTCATTCTCTATTTTAGGAAAATTTCGGCGAGTTTCCTCTACCTTCGCGTACTATCTCAAAACACTGGCACATAGGAAATACCCGGCCAATGCCTCGCGGGGCCAACATATATATATGCATATCACATCATATCATAGCCACACGGGGATCCCAATATCACCAATAGCACACAAATCTTTATTTTTGTTACACTTTCTTGTCCACTTTCCTTTTTTCTTCGGCCTGCATTTCAATCATACTTCGATATCTTGCAACATATGTCTTGCATACCTTTGCTTACTGCGTACTTTGTAGCTTCCAATATCGTTGATCGCTGTTATGTCTTGCATTTTGCACGTCGGAATATTTTTAAGTTGGTTGCGAAAGAGTTTACGTACAAGGCTATCTTGACTTTGTTGCAAGGCATAAGTAAAACATGATTTCATGGGATGGAGATATTAAGGAAAATTTGGGGTAAAAGTGAAATTATGGAAACTAATATTTCATGAAATATGGGACCAAAAATGAATTATAGGGAAGTTGACATTTCTGAAAAATTTGGGGCCGTAAGTTTGGGAAAATTTTTTTTTAAAA
>NW_026723834.1:0-5908 GCF_029784015.1 Lycium ferocissimum
CAAAATCTCTTCCTTCAACTTCCTCACTTAGCTAAGGTTGGAATTTTGCACCAAAAAGTGATTCTCTTGCCTCAACAATTATACCATGTTGAAGAGCATCCTTGGATTAGTAGGAATATCATAAGAAAATAATTTTTTGGGATCAAATTTCTTGGCCTTGGATTTTGGCCTCTTGGTAGGAATAAGTATGGCCTCTTTCTTTCTCTTTTTTTTTTTTTTTGTCTTTGTTTCTTTCTTGCTTTCTTTCTTTCCTTCTTCAAATATGAATACCCCTCTCTTATATATATATGTGTGTGTCACATGACCATGCACATGCCTCATTTTTATTTCAAATTTCTCTAGATTTTTCTTTCCTTTTCCCCCCTCTTTTTTTTCTAGAATTTTTCTTTCCTTTTTCTTTTTCTAGAATTTTCATCCTTTTAAGGATGACTTAGTTTGGTCATCCTTTTTCATTCTTTTTTTTTTTTTTTTGTCACATGGCCAATATGGCCTCTTTGGAATTTTCATGAACCTTGTGTAAAGTTTCCATTTGCCCTAACCTTCCACATTATTTCCATCGGTCATTTTTGCAAATTTCTCTTTTTACCCTTGGCCTTTCTCAATATTTCCATACCACCAATGTTTCATAAATAATATTCCTAACAACTCGTACATTAAAATAATTCTTGAAAATGATCTTGTCCTTAGCTTGCCACGACTTTCTCGAATTATCCGAATGCATGAAATACGGGATATAACACTGAGCAACAAATTCTGCTATATCTGTTTTCATTCCATCCTACCAATAAACTTCCTTGAGATCATGGTTCATCTTTGTTAAGCGTGGATGAATAGAATAGCAGGAGTAATTGTTACACCTCGCATTTTTGTACATTTGAATATCCCGAGTTAATGGCGAGAAGTTAAGGACAAGACTATGTTCTAAAATTATTTTAATGCATTAGTAGGTTATGAACATTATTTATGGACGTTGGTAGTATGGAAATAATGAGAAAGGTTAAGGAAAAAGGAAAATTTAAAAGGGTTCATGGAAATATTATGGAAGGCTAAGGGCAAAATAGGAATTTCACAAAGAAGTCTTGAAAATCTTGGAAGGGGCCAAACTTATGTGGCAAGACACCTAGTCTTTTTTTTTTTGGATTAAATTTTAAGAAATTTCAAGAAAATTCTAGACAATAAAGAAAAGGAGGGAAAAGAAAGAAAAATCTAGAGAGGGGGCATGTGCCCCTCACATGCATGTGAATTATATACGTACATATATATATGAGGAGTGGTCATATTTTTTTAAGAAGAGAGAAAGAAACAAGAAAGAAAGAAAGAAACAAAAAAAAAAAAAAAAAAAAGAGGGAGTCACGGCCATGGCTGGCTGAATTCAGCCATGGCAAATGATCATGGAAAAATTATTTTCTTCTTGTTTTCCCACTAATTAGAAGGTCCTTTACGACGTGGAGGAGTTGGCCGGAAGGAGAAAACTATCCGTTCTTGCAAAAGAGGTTCCTAGCCGAGTGGAAGTTGAAGGAAAAGGTAAGGTGCAATCTTGTTTTTCATATGTTATGCATGGTTGTGGACGTGTGATAGTGTGTTGAGATGAATGAAATTCATGAAATGAAGATGTTGGTGTGTAAAGCCGTGTGTATGTTATATGGTATAGGAGTGAAGAGTTAAGTTTATGAAGCATGTTGATTGTTATGTTATGGACTATGTGATGAATAAATGAATAAAAATTCATGAAAGTGGGTATGTTGGAGTCTAGCTGTGAGTATGGTTGGTTGGTGTAGGAAGACCGAATTAAATTAATTTAGTGTTCTTGGTTGATTGTGGTGTAGATTCTAGGATGAAAATGAGTGCTTGACGATTTAAATTGAAGATAAGATTGTTGTGGGCTGATTTGGAGCTTAGTGTGTCTTTAATATACTTTCTTGAAATTATGGAAATAATGTTGTTGATATATGGAAGTGTGGGTGTAGTTTATGAATTTGAAAGAAATAAATGTATTGTTGGTGTCCTTATGGTATTTGGAAGACTTCGGGTGAGAGTAGGTGTTGGTTTGGATATCTTGAATTATCTATCAATATTGTTGTTATGATTGTTGGTTTGGCCGGGTTGAATTCCCGGATTGTTGTTGATTGAAATCGGCCAAGTTAAACTTGGTGGCATGGTATATTTACAGGGGAAATCTTTGTAAAATTTCGGTAGCCAAGTTCATTTAAGAATCCAACTCAAAAGGCTTCTAATCAAGGTTTGGTAAACATGACCAAATTGTGGATTTTGGCGAGTTTGCAACTTGAATTTGGAGTAGCAAGGGAGCGAAAAGAGGTATGTAAGAGACTCCACTTTCCTTCTTTGGCATGTCTTAGACGTAGTAGGCTTGAACATGGGCCTCGGGGATAATTCCCTTCCCAGAAAACCGAGACTGAAATTAGTTACTATTCATTCAGTAAGATTGAAGTAAATGTTCATGAATGGTTGAAAGAAAGGTCTAAACACTTAGAACTCGCACGATTAGGATCCGATTACCCTAAAAACTCCCATAAGTACTGTCATGAAATGTATTATACGTAAAGCATGTACACCACCTCATTTGGTCCGAGGTGGGCCCACTATTCCGAATTCCCTCTTATTGTTCCATTAGGCTTATTTCCGTACTATAGTCAATGAAGGTTTTTGGTTATCATCCCGACCATGAAACGATAGTTGTTTTAACTAAACTCTTGACCCCAATGCATGATTTTTCCTTCCTAAAAGTTTACAAGTGTTTTTCAAAACATTCATTTTTCCTCCAAAAACCAAGTTTTACAATATTGAAGGTCTTAATGACTAAAACGACGACCATGGTTCTATGACGGCATAATGATAATGATGATGCCAGATGTGAGAAGAAGTCTACGATGAGAACGTCAAGGATATGTTCTTACTATGAATAGGACGACATGGAATGTTAAGCTATATTCTGAGTTCCCGGCTCTACTCATGAACGATGACTATTTTCAAAGGTTTTAAGTAAACAAAATGATGATCATAATTCCATGTTCTCTTTAATGATATCTGTCCATTGATAGTCTCGCCTTAAAATACTCGTTCCTTCAAGGTGAGACAAAGCGATCCCGGTTAATCCATAATGTAATCGGAGGTTACCGACCTTACGTCACTCCGAGAGACACGTAACTTTCCTCGGGCTCCCATGCATGCTGTTTATATAATAAATGTATATGATGCATGATATTGTTGAATGTATATGTGGGGAATGGGGAGGGCAACTGTGTCCACCTGATTCAGCTGGCTTATCATCCCGGACGCGGGATGCCCGGACGCGGGATATGGGAGAGCCGTACGCGGCGTCTGTTTATGTGATATATATATATATATATAATGTGACATATTTGGGACACTGTTGGGGAGGGGGGTGGGAGAGCCGATGAATTCGGCGTCTGTAACTGTGAGTAAAAAAGTACCGTTTTCCGAAAAGTATCTGTTTTCTATGTACAAGAATAAAAACACCGTGTTCAGAAAAAGGAAAAAGCTAGGCATGCATGGCCTCCGCCCTGAGTGGCACTCACATGTACAGGTTACTCCTTTATCCTATGATACTGTCTATGTTTCCAGAAAGTTATTACTCTGCACAGGTTACCGTTTTGCACGTGATATGTTCCATATGTACAGATACCGCTTCTCATGATATGCTCTCTGACGCTTCTTACTATGTTGTTACGCGTTCATGTCTTACATACTCGATACATTGCTTGTCGTACCGACCCCTCTTCTTCGGGGCTGCGTTCATGCCACGCGGTACACCCGTACGGATAGAAGCCGGATAGAAGATGTTCCGGCGAAGTTGGCAAACTCCATTTGTTCCGGGGTGTCGCCGAGTCGGGCGTGCTATGCCATAATGTCTTGTTTGAAGTTAGAGACTTTGCGAACGAGTCGTGGGTTTCGGGAGTCAGTTTGTACCATGATACAAGTTTTGTACAGTCACATATTTTATTTGATTCTAAAGCAACAAAGGAATATTTTAGCAGCCTTGTTATGTATACTTGACATAAAGATTTCAAAAAAAAATTGGTACGTAGAAAGAGTCAGTGCGTTCGCTCGGCTCCGGTTACGGGGTCGGGTGCCCATCACACCCTAGTGAGATCGGGGTGTGACAGTAATGTGCCTCCCCCATAACCTGCTGATGGAGTCTTGCAACATTAGGAACACATAACCTACCTTGATACCTGAGTACTTCAGCACCTATAATCACAAAGGGTGTCGTTTCTTTCTAGGGTGATGTATCTCGATAATGAACTAAAACAGGATCCCCATACTAACGCTCCTTTATCTCTACTATCAAGGATGATACTGTTGTGTCTTGAATAGTAACTCCTGTATCCCCCGAATCTATCAATCGAACTCCGAGGCTAGCTAATCGATGGACCTCATGGACCATTTCTCTTCTCTCTGGAGGCACGTGTCACAGTCTACCCATACATTTATGACTGAGGGCATCGGCTACTACGTTAGCCTTCCCGGGATGGTACAAAATATCCACATCATAGTCTTTTAGCCACTCTAACCATCGCCTCTGCCGCAAGTTCAAGTCCTTCTGCTTAAAGATGTACTGAAGACTCTTATGATCAGTATAGATATCAACATGGATACCGTATAAGTAGTGCCTCCATATCTTCAAAGCATAAATCACCGTCGCTAACTCAAGATCGTGGGTTGGATAATTCTTCTCGTGCTTCTTCAATTGTCTAGAAGCATAAGCGACAACTTTACCGTGCTGCATCAACACACAGCCCAATCCAACACCTGAAGCATCACAATATACTACATAGCCATCTGCTGACCGGTGCTGAAGTCAACTTATCCTTCAACGTCTGAAAACTATGCTCACAAGCATCTGTCCATTGGAACTTAGTTGATTTCTGAGTCAATTTAGTCAATGCGGCTGAAAGAGAGGAAAATCCTTCCACAAACCTTCTATAATGAGTTGGTAAGCCCAAGAAGCTACGTATCTCTATTGGTGCGGAGTGCCTTGGCCAATTCTTCACAGCCTCAATCTTTTGGGCATCCCTTCTAATGCCTTCCTCCAAAAAAATGTGACCCAGAAAAGCCACAGAGTTCAACCAGAACTCACACTTAGAAAACTTGGCATACAACTCTTTTCCTCGACGAATTCTAAGCACTGTCTGTAGATGTTCTGCATGATCAGCCTCTGACGGCGAATAAACTAAAATATTATCTATGAACACAATCACAAACAAATCTAGAAAGGGCCTGAATACACGATTCATTAAATCCATGAATAAGGCTGGGGCATTAGTTAGCCCGAACGACATAACACGAAACTCATAGTGGCCATCTCTATTCCGGAATGCCGTCTTCGGAATGTCCTCTTCCTTTACCCTGACCTGGTGATATCCACATCTCAAGTCTATCTCCGAAAAATATTTAGCGCCTTGCAACTGATCGAATAAATCATCGATCATAGGGAGCGGATACTTATTCTTTACACTCACTCTATTTAATTGCCTATAGTCAATACACATTCGCAAAGAGGCATCCTTCTTTCGTACAAATAACACCGGCCCTTCCCGCAGTGATGTACTAGGCCTGATAAAGCCCTTCTCAAGTGAATCTTTCAACTAGTCCTTCAATTCTTTCAACTCCGCAGGTGCCATCCTATAAGGAGGAATAGATATTGACTGAGTGTCTGGCAATAGGTCAATAGTAAAATCAATCTCCTCTGCGGGGAATGCTCGGAAGCTCATCCGGAAACACTTCGAAAACTCATTAACCACCAGAACAGACTGAAGAGTCGGCGACTCTGCTTGCATATCTTGAACTCGAACTAGGTGAAAAATATACCCTTTTCTGATCATCTTCTCTGCCTTAAGGTAGGAAATAAACCTACGCCTAGGCAAAG
>NW_026723835.1:0-5869 GCF_029784015.1 Lycium ferocissimum
GCTGGGGCTGCCCCTTTGGTTCTTGACCCGGTATGTGTGTGTTTTAGCTTTTGTATTTTTCGCTTTTAAACCCTTTTGGGTTTCCCTCCCCGGCATAATTATATATTTGTGATATTCCCTTTGGGTTCCGGGCCCGGGGATAATTATATATTGGTGTATTGGGGGTTCCGGCGGTATGGGTTTTAAATCATGTATGTTTTGGGTGTGGATGTAAGTGCGTTGGTAGGGACTATTATTTTGCGTTTTCCTTGTTTGTTTTGTTTTTTTACGCTGCATATTTTAAATTTTTCGGCCCTTTTTGATGCTTTTTAACCGGTCCAAATGAGATGATGATGTTACGAAAAGAGTTATTTGGATTGGGAGCCCCCTTTCCCTCGTTTTTGCGGGTGAGGTTTCGTATGGTGCCCGAAGTTATGTTAAGACTTTGCGACGGGTCGTGTGTACAAAGGGGTCCGTTTGTAAACGGTATGTAACGGGTTAAGGTATTTGTGTTATGAATTTGTGTTTTTACGTTTATGGTTCGGATTTTGTGATTTGAAAAGATAAAAACGTATTTTTTCCAAAAAAAAAAATTTCCCCCAGTTATTTATGCTTTGGGGCCCGGTGTGGCTATAAGTGTTATGAATCGCGGGTTCGCTCGGCCCATAGGTGGGGTGCCTCACGCCTTCGGATTCGGGGTGTGACAAAAAATCGGATAATCCAATCACTCGAAATGAAGAAAAGAAAAAATAGTAAAGATAAGTGAATGGTTTGTGGAACCGTCTCCATACCTTGAAACTCCAGCCTCAACAATCTCAAGATAGGTGCTCCTGGGGATTAGTACCCTTCCCCGAAAAGTGCGGCAAATGTAGAGTGAGTCGAAACACTGCCGCGGCATCGAAACCCCAAACTATAGTGATGATGAGGGTTGATACTTTTAACTCTTTTTCTTGCTTTATTAGTTCAAATCCCCAATTCATCGAAATCAACAAGTGTAAAAAACATGAACACTAATCAATCTCTCAAACCCATTTTTATTCCGGCTTAGTCGTAAAAGTTGGTCTTTTCCTTAGTTAAAGTCAAATTCAAGGTAAAGACCCCATCTTTATATCCTTTAAAGCACATATGGCATGAAATCAAGTCAAACAATCATCAATAGTATGAGATGCGAAAAGAATGCATGCGGCCCATAGTGAATAGTATGCATCGATGCCACATCAGATATACACACGCTCTCAGATTAGTGTCACGTGACCCTAGGGGACTCTGGGGTCCTATACCCGCTGGGAATACCGGATCCCCGGATCACTTGGGTCCCGACAGTTGGCGAATATCATCGTCGCCCCAAACCATGTACCATATGCCATCGGCCTCCGGGCCAATTTTTCAACTTACCGATCTATGCTATAGTATCTGAAATAATGAATAGATATGCGTACACCGTACAAATGCTAATATCAAGATTATAAGTCCTTTCATAAATCGGATGAGTTGTGGAGTGATGAATGCAACATAAGTCAACAAATGGGAAGTATTCACTTAATCATGCTCTGTAGCCCAAATAAACAACAATCATCCAATCTAAATGGATTTATCCACCATTCTCGGCCGAAGGCTAAACACTAATCTGTACAATTAGAGTACTTTTATGTTTCATTACCCGTACGGAAAACAGATACCTGAAGTGCTTGTCACTATGTACGAGACCCCAGTCATTACCGCCTTTATTATATTTACCAACACGTAACACCTCTAAGGGTCTAGTGAGTCTCGACCCTTAATCCGAAGTCGAAGAGTCACTCCCGACCTTGACTTTCCTGAGCCTCCCAGCAGGCCATCATTCAAATATGTTATTTATGAGAACAAGTCTAAATACCCCCAAAACCATATAAAAATTTGGGTCCAAAAATCCAACGTAAAACCTGTCCCAACCCCCAAGGTAAAACGCATAACTTATCGTGGCCGGGTTAAAAAGGTAACCTACCGATCATATTTTCATGACCCGACCCGTGAAAGCCGATAGGCCGGCCCCACCGTCACATTAACCGAAGCATACAAATGATTTATACATACGAAAGCAAGACGTCGCCCAACTTCACAAATATATACACGTATCGTAGTCCGACTTTCGGAGAGGATACATAAAAAAGATCGGCGTCGTCTCGGCAATCGCGTATAAGCATATATTCGCACTGCCGGTAGGGCTATCATAATACGGGGGACGCCCGATACAAATCATGGCAGTAGCGACGGTGATACCCGACCCGTGTGGTGTCTACGGACCTCAAGGTAACAACGAGATCATATGACGGGACGGGGGCCGGTACTAGAATAGCCATATACGTATACTATATAACAAGGTTTTGTCCCCCAAAATATAGGCTGGGAACAAGGGAGCGCTCAAAAAACGGAATAGATATCTAAGGCGACGGATCACAAAGTGGGCGTACGCCCTACGGCTGAAACGCGCCAGAAGAAAGGGGGTGGGTTTACGAAATATGTCGAGTATGCAAGCTAAATACAGAAACAAGGATCATAATCGAAAACAAAAAGTACAAAATAAAAATAAGTGCAATATCCGTGAATACCAAAATGCTTACCGATTAAAACACAAATCATGCATTGCCTAAGGAATATGGTCGCCACCTCACAACGGCGCCATAACACAAAGATAACAATTTAAGATTTCAAATCTCCGTATCCCCGTCACACATCATAACACATCATAACGCCATAATACGCATAACACCAGTATAAACGGAACCCGCCCTCTAGCGAGGAGCTCGGTGAACCGTAACACAAGATAACACCGGAATATAACATAGTGCGTACGACGACATAACCGGTTCCGGACTCGGGAAAGATGTAACAACCATACGCACGAGGCAGAGTCGTGAGCAACTATATGCGCTTAAAACATTTTCAAAGACTCAATGGAATAATCAAAATGAACCATCATTTAAAAACCAAAACAATAGTCGAATCAAGTTTTCTCCGAATGTCGCTAGAATATATCAAATGGAACTTTAGGAATCATAGATACGTATCAAAACCATATGAAATAGCTTGGGAAATCGTGGACATAATCATCATTACGGACTCGATAGAGAAGTAAGTAATCGATGCTCGAGGTTAAGACGATAATCATGCCAAGTTCTTTCAAAAGTCGTTAGAACTATACAAAGGAAAGTCGCGGGACCCACGGACGACGTCAACCCAATCCGAGCCGCCCATGGAAGGTATAGTCATAATACGCTGTAGCCTTCTACGAGCATATCGAGGCGATCGTTCGTCTACGAAAGTTACGACCCCTTTTTCGACATGTAACCCTTTAGGAACAAAACTTTTCATGTTTTAACATTTGAAATCGATCGTACAAAGGACACAGAGGCTATAGCTCGACTACATTAGGAATGCTAACATCAAGAAGTGAATAAGAATCGTAGACATGCTCGGATCTTATGAATAGAGTTACCTCAAGGCTCGTATCATATCTTACTTTCATTCCAAGACATGTTAAAGAAAGCGGTAAGCTTTACATACCTCGTCCGCGTCCTAAGCTAATCCAAACTTAAGTCTCATCTTCCAAGATCTACAACAACGTCGTTAGACACCAAACATTAGTCATAAGCACTTAGAAATCCAATTCTAAGCTAGCACTTCATTTACGAAATTTGGGCGACATTTCCCTTAAATTCAGCAACCGAAATGGGCCTGAGCGAATCTTCAAAAAATTAAACGATCATATTAACAACATCAACCCAATTAATTCAAAACGCATTCTAGTTAGTAACTCTTTCTACAAAAATTTGACAACATTCCATTTACATTCAAATCACCCTACAATTAAGCCAACGCCTGTCTCATTCAAATACCGTCAAAACCATTGAACAAAACTCAAAAACGTTGAAAAAATCCCACGCAAAATTCGCGACCCAACAAATTACAACCTCACGAAACCTTCCAAATTTTCCCTAGGAACACAACAACATTTCTTTCTTCCAAATTCATAAACTATATCAACGATCCACCCTTAACAACTTCATTCTTATAAATACAAAAAATATATTTAATTCATTAGCCAAAACAGCCTTACCCGATTTTAACTGACTTGAACCATTAAACCTTTATTTTACATTATAGAATCCACAACAACAACAACAACCAAAACACTAAGTAAATTTATTTCATTCCTTGTCACAAAACGATTACTCACGCTCAACATGAACATACAAAGTTCATGAATTTCTCCATTTCTACCAATTTCCTGTTCTATCAGTTAAACTCTGAATAAACTTGTTAACAATGAAAAGGAACCTTAATCTTACCTCAAATGTGCACCACCACGTCCACCCTCTTATTCTTGGTTGATTTTAGCTCAAATTGAAGCTGCGACGTACGACACTTTTTTCTTCATGGGCTTCGGGAAATTTGGGGCGCGGATTTTGGTCGAAAATTTAAATTTTTTTCTCTAGGCTCTCCTCTCTTTTTCTCCGAATTTTCTAGGTGTTTTGGTATGAAAAATGAGGAGAAAAAGGGTGATATTTCATTTAAAAAGGGGTGGGTAATGGGCGACCCGGTTGGGCTCGGGTTGGGCACAGCTGACCTTTGCCTTAAAATGCCCATTTTCTCCTTATCCCGATTTCTGTGAACCCCGACCTATGGTTGGAAAGTTATTTTAATTATCTACAATTTTTCATTCGAGAGTTTTTTCCCAAAATTTCCCAAAATCATAATACCTTTTGGCCCTTTAAATCGGATCACGAAGACGTTTTCTTAAATCGTCCTTTTGGAGACTTACACTCGTTTTAGCTTATGGGTCCTTTTAGGACTTGCCCCTTCACATGTACTACCCGTATATCTCTCTTCATATGTCCTTTATAAAATCCCAACATGTGGGTCCCCCTTAACACCCGGGCCCCTTTGGCCTTTCTGAAATTTTTATTTCACTTCTATTTTAATTTCCCAATATTCCATACCCTAAAATTCCCCCAAAGACTTATGCATTACCGAATCGAAAAATAGCCTTGTCCTTAACTTTCCAACTAACTTAAAATATTCCAACGTACAAAATACGGGATATAACAATATGAACCCAACAACATCCATATTTCTAAGGTTTAATCGAAACCCCAAAATAATACCCAAAAGACAACCACGACCTTATAAGGAAAAAAAAATTTAAACCTAAAATCATCACCCCTAGCTAGATAGTCTAAATCCTAAAAAACAAGTTCTAATCACATTTGACCTTTCAATTTCATAAATTCGTTAAACCCTTTCTATGGAAAAACCCCTCAATTTCTACTCTAGAAATCATGAATTAAAGCTTATTCTAAAGAAAGAAATCAATGGACTATGACTAGATGAAGGGTTTAGATCTTATCCCCATGTAGAAATGTGATCTTGGCACTTGGAATCTCTCGATTTCGAGTTTTCTAGTTTCTAAAACGATGAACGGGGAATGAAATATGATTTTGGGGTTTTTAATCACTGTTTAGGTTACTACTCATCGTGAATCGAGCTCTCTAGTGAACGGCACTTGACCCGGACCCAAACCTCGCCAAGCGGCGGTCGATCGCGAACGCGATGACCGGAGCCACAGCCCGGATCCCAAATACCCTTTGTGAACGCGAGCCCGGTCTCCGAACGCGACCCCGCCGGTCCACCCCCCCCTTATTCTTCTGAATGCGAGACCTTCCCCCGAAACCGAAGAAGAACGATGGCCGAAGCCTTGAAAAACGGTTTTAAATCCCAAACCAACCATCGAAACTTTATCGAAATCTCCGGACACAAACCAAATATGCATTTCTATCATAAAATATGCTAGAAACTCCTCCCCTAGGTTTTCGAAAGAGGTTGTCTTGGCGGGGGGGTTTACAAAAAGGCC
>NW_026723836.1:0-5205 GCF_029784015.1 Lycium ferocissimum
CGTTTAAATAGGCCAGAAATTTCTGGAAAATCAACAACAACAACAAAACCCCCAACCTAGCAACTCAATAAGCAATCCGAAAGGCAATACGACATTAATAACTCTCTTTTCCATCATTCCAACTTCAAAAAATAATTCCCCCGTTTACCTTCAAGCCAACATCGCCCTTATACATTCAAATACAAACCCCAAACCCATCCAACAATATTTAAAGACATTCCAATCAATTCATAAACTTTTCCCAATAATCCAAAAATTTTCCAATCTCCCCGAAAAAAACCAACCCCGAGAACCCTTTTAACACTTTCCCTTATTTTAAATCATGATTTATCAATAATCCATACTATAACATATCATTATAAAAATTACACAAATTACATCAAACGCAAATAACCTTCAATTCCCCATACATTTAAATCAATCTTGAGTCTTTAAAAAGCTTTTTTCCAACATAGAATTATTCTCAAACAAAACACTAAGCGACATTAATGCGTTCTTTTTTTAATAACATGACCCTTTTTTGGGCCAAACACCAACATGCACCTATTGATAATTCTTACTCATTTCTTCACCTCACAAAAAACTACATGGGACTTAATTCATCACTTAAACACAACCAACATATACCCCTCCCCAACACACCATAAAAAACCTCATTTCCCAACATGCCATATTTCATGATTTTCATCCATTTTAACATACTACAAATGCTACAACCTTTTAACAAAAAAACATAATAATTCTTACCTTTCTTCAACTCCCTTTGCCTATTTTTGCGATCTACACAACGGATGATGGATGACCCAACAACGTTTCCCGCTACGGGGACCTCCCAAATTTGTGGTTTTGATCAACAAAATATTTTTGGGAAGGCTTGAATTGGACTTCAATTTTTTTTTGGGTTTGGGGGGAAACCTTGGGTTCTTAAATTCTTTGGGTTTTTTTTTTTGCTAATGTTGAAGAGATAAAAAGACTAGTTGATTTTTTTTATAAGAAGGACATTTGTCCTTGTCCCACACCATTGTTGGAGCAATGAAAAAGGAACACAATTTGTGTGGGCCTTTCCTCAACCACACGGCTAAACGAGAAAGATGATTTGTTCCATTTATTCCATTTTTTGGGCCCAAATTTTCCCAATGTTCCATACCAATAAATTCATGAACAACATGTCTCAAAATCAAATCGAAGGTCAAAGTCCCACTTTTATCCCCGAATGGTTTTGTCTCCAACCTATCATAATGTGCAAAAAAGGGGGTATAACATTTTTTTATGTACTAGTAGGGGGTGGGTTCTAGCATAGACTCTTCGAAAAGAAAAGTCGCTCCTCACCCAAACCTTTGATACCTTTCGGGGGGTTTTTCCTGGTCAAGTCGGAGGGGTCCCCTAGTTGGCTAATTCTCCCTTGGGCAATCTATTGGATAAGCTTTCTTCCAATGCTCCACACTCTTGATGGTATGTCCCACCCTTTTGGGTGACCTTTTTTTGTAAATCATGAGAGAATGGGAATGTTTTGGGGCTGGCGACACTCCAATGTTTCCCCAAAGTCTCCAAAGTTTTTGTTTTGAAACTCTTTTCCCCAATTGTGTGATTTTGGCCCTTTAAGAACAATTGTCCCAAAAAGGGGGTTCCTCGGGAGATTCTTTTGGTCCCCATGGTTTTGAGGGGATAAGTAATCCATCATTTCAATAGGTAGGGGGCAAACCCTTCGTTTCCGGTGGGACATAATCCCGTGGTGCTTGTGGTTTCCCCATTTTACCCGATTCGGGGGTTGCTTTGTTGTTCCTCAAAATAAGCTAGGGGATTTTTGTTTTTTTTTCATTTTCTCATTGGCCGCCTTGGGGAAATTCTTTATCTAGTAGGGCTGGGATTCTTCGTCCCATTGTCGATTTTTCTCACTTGTGGGTTTCCCTATTCCGACCACAGGTGACGGAAGTTGCACCATTTTTCTGAGTCTCCTTTCCGATTAGCAAAACAACCTTTAAAAGGGGGCTAAATTGGTTTTGATGGTTATTTTCTTTGTTTTTTTTTGGGGGTGTCAAGTGGGCCCTCAAAAGTTTCAAAAAACATTGTTTTTCACGGTTTACAATAACATTTAAATACATAATGGTTTCCTATACCTCGTGTCCAAGGGTACTAACGAGAAGAAATTGTGCCATATGTAAAACAAATGTATTGTTCCCAAAAATAAAATTCCTGCTTTTCTTAATGATATTTTTTCCAAAGGGGGGTTTCAAATTTTTTTAAAGTGAATGCAATAATTAGAAAAATTCCACCACGAACAAAAGTCGCTCTCTATCATCTCGTCTATTTTGGCCCTTCGAAGGGATTTCAATGGCTACATGTTGGCATCAATCCTTTCCCGATCCATTAACCCCTCGACCGTCGACCAATGATGTCCCCGTATGTTACACCTCGTATTTGAACGTTGAGTTCGTAGGCGTCTCGCTCCTCAATAGGACTTTGGGGAGGATATGGACGTTACGGGTTGGGATGGTAGGCTAGGAAAATAGCCCCCGCGAACGCGTCGGGGAGTGACGCGAACGCGTAGGAGGCCGAAGGGCAACTCGGCGCGAACGCCGCCACCACGGGAACGCGCCGAGGCAAAATTTCGGGCGGGGGATGAAGATTTTATGTTTGGAGCATAAGACTATATATATATATATATATATATATATATATATATATATATATATATATATATACATATGACTTTTGGAGATCGTATGGTATAAATTAGTTCATACGTTACTTGATGCGAAGCCCCGTTCGTAGGCTAAGTGGGCCCACATATCGAGTTTTATAAAGGACATATGAAGAGATATATAGTATTACATGGAAAGTTGAGAAAGTCCTAAGAAGGACCCTTAAGCCAAATGTGGGCATAAGCCCTCCAAAAGGACGATTTAAGAACATTTTTGGACGATCGACTTGGAAGGGCCAAACGCTATTTTAAGTTTGGAATTTGGAAAAACACAAAGAATGAAGTTGTATATAATTGAAAGAGCTTTCCAACCGTAGGTCGTGGGTCCTCACACGATATCGGGATCAAACGTTATGACCTTTTGCTGAGCGAACGCGCGAGCGAAAAATAAGCCGGCGAACGCCGACAATTTTAGGTCGGTGGGTGCGTTTCGGAACTCTATATAAGGGGTCTCCATCCAAAACGCCTAAAAACCCCCAAAATTCTGAAAAACCTTCCACAACTTCTCAACACCAAATTTTAGCCCGGATCAAGTATAATTCCCGAATTCCGGTCCAGGTAGCGTATAGTTGCGACTACAAAATCGTATAACAGCGCGTTTGGCTCAGTTCAAGGTGGGGAAAAGTGAAGATATAGCCATATTATCAGGAGAAAGGTATGAACCTCTTATTATTACTACTAATCTTGGTTTACTACGGGAATATAACGAATAGGTAGCCGTATAACGGAGTAGTTGGTTGAAAAATCGGACCATCATATGAGGTGTCTTATGGAGTATGTTGATGTTAGTGATGTTGTTGTTGTTGTTGTCGTTGTTGTTTGCTATTGGTTGTTGGTAACTATGGGATTTAGACTAGGGATATAGACAGGGAGATGTTCTGAAATTTTGGTAGATCTAGAAAGAAGTTAGATTTAAATTGTACAAACCTTGAAAATTTCGCGTTATCAAGACTGTGATCTTTTTACTTAGTATGAGCCCCGGGGAGAGCGAGAGTTACACAAGGATTATGGATGAAGATTATGTTATACGAGCTATAAGAACATAAATATGACATTTGGAGAGTGTATGGAGTAAATCGGTTAACATGATCACTCGATGATAGCCCTCGAAACCATGAGTTAAGGTGGGGCCCACATGTTGGAATTTTGTAAAGGATATATTATAAGTGATACAAGTAGTACATGGAAAGTTGAGCAAGTCCCTAAGAAGGACCCATAAGCCAAATATGGACATAAGCCCTCCAAAAGGACGATTTAAGGAAACGTTTTCGGATGAGTTGACTTGGAGGGGCAAAAACGGCATTATAAGTTTGGAACTTCGAAAAACACCAAGCATAAAAGTTGTATATAATTGAAAGATCTTTCTAACCATAGGTCGTGGGCCCTCACACGATGTCGGAATCAAGAGTTATGGCCATTTTAAGAGCAAGACCCTAAGCGCCAAAGGCTCCGCGGGCCCCACGTGAAAGGTCGGTGAAACCGACCTAGAGGGGTATAAATACCCCCATCAATCCCGTTTTTTCAGCATAATAACATTCCAAAGGGTCCTAAAAAATTTTGTACCCCTCCCCCAAGCATTATAGTCCGATAAATTAAGAATTTGATAAATTCGAAAAACTAGTCCGTAAAAGGTGATTGTTTTTGCTTCTATTTAAAGCTTGGTGTTGGAAAAGGTTGAGTGGCTAAGTTTTTTTCGATGGTATTTATTTATCCCATCTTTTATGTTGAGTTTTTTTGGGTCTGGGTTTGTTAGAACCCGTTTTTTGCTTTAACAACCCGGAATTATGATAATTAAGGACAAAAATATTTCGGATACAAAGTGGGTTTTTACCTTGATTTTTTTTTGAGTTATAAGTTGTGCATGAATTTGTTGGAGGAACAATTAGGAAAATTTGGGACCACTGGAATTAAGGAAGTTAAAAATCATGCATCTTTTCCATGGTGCGGGAAATTGGGGGTTGGCCCACACAAATTGTGTTCAATTTTTAAAGAAAACCCCATGGGGCCAAGGGGCCCCCGACTAAGTCTTGCATTAGTTAAAAGATGACTACATCTTTTTTCTCATTTATCCACACTTGAAAAACAAAAAGTTTAAAAAAAACGCTTGTTCTCCGGGGAAAAAGGAAAATCAACTTTCATTCTTGCCTTCTAAAATTATTTTAGAGCAAAACCCCTTATAAATTGGGTCCCTAATGCTGGAGGGGCGTTGGGTAAACCCAATTTTTTTTATCTTTAAACCCAAGCTATTTGGGGAAAAAAAGAAAAAGGGAAGATTTGATTATGTTTTATATGTTATAAAGGTTGATGCTTGTTGTAGTAGTTATAAGGAGGAAAATCATGAAATAGGGAAAGTTTGGGTAGTTTTGGGTTTGGTGTTTGGGGGCAAAGGGGGTTTTTTTTTTGGTTTTAAAATATGAATTAATGCCCCCAGTTAGTGTAACGATCATTTTAAGGTAAAACGATGAGAATCATCCATATAGTATATGTGTAGTGTTGATCGGGAA
>NW_026723837.1:0-6298 GCF_029784015.1 Lycium ferocissimum
CCGTTGCAGTGAACCCATGAGCCGAGGAGTAGCACGAATGATACCGATCCACATGAATACGAGTACGAATGATACTAATCTATATGAATACGATTATGTTATATGTATGATTACGTCATATGCATCACGCCCCTGTGAGTACGAATGAGATAAGTATATGATATCTTTACGAGTACGCTTATGCTATGTATATGACAGTGATTAGAGTACGAGTATGTTAATACCATGTAAGTGCCGAGTAAGGGCCATGTATATGCAAAGTATGTGGTACGAGCATGAGTATGACAGGAGACTAGATATGACATGTAAGTAAGTAAAAGATATGAATGTATGTATACGAGCACGAAATAGAACATGGAACGTCCCTACGAAAAACAGGTAAGTACTATGAAGAGAATGTTAATGTCTCCCATCTTATGTTATTTCATATATTACCGTTATGTTTCTCCATCATTACTGCTCATGCTTTACATACTCAGTACAATATTCGTACTGACGTCCTTCTCTTTGGACGCTGTGTTCATGCCCACATGCAGATGTGTGGAGACGGTGCCGATTCACGGTGGCAGCCGTCGGCGGAGTTGAGAAGCCGGGCTGTTTTATTCCGGTATGCTATTTCGAGACATCATTTTGTGTGCATGTATTTTGGGCAAGGCGGGGTCCTGTCCCGTCCATATGTCTAGTATTCCAGTAGAGGCTCGTAGATACGTAAGGGGTGGGTAGTATGATCCCGTAGTCATTATGTAAATGAAAGCTTATGTACATTATTATTATTTGGTAGCCCAAAGGGCCTACGTTATATAAGTAAATATGTTCGATATGAAAGCCGTTTTCTATGATTGTATACGGTAAGGGAAAGAATAAAGGCAGGTTAAGCAATAGAATGAGGGGTGCTCGGTGGTCAGCCCCGGGTACCCATCGCGGCCCGTAGGTCGGGTCGTGACAGAGGGGTATGATGTATACGAGGTTTGGACAAGTAAGAAATAGTATTTGATGATCCTACTAATTAAGATTTCCAAAGACATTCGAGTTAAGGAAAGAAAGTTGTTAAGGAAAGTGAGTCATATGTTGAGTAACGAATAAGAATTTCGAGTATGGAGTTCATGGTGTATAAATGATGCCCTAAGGAAGAGTTATAACGTCCCTTAGATTAGTATTGAGGTGATAAACAAGTGTTAAGAAGGTTCCATAAGGATCGGAGATCAAACGAGTCGACGAGAACAATTTCGAAAGTCAAGCAACCTACGGCCAGACATACTGGCCGTATAAAAAGTATGGACCGTATGTCCAACCGTAGATTCAGCCCAGTAAAGCATACTTCACTGGACCAGATTTACTGCCAGACATACGGCCCATAGAAAACATACTGTTATATCCCGTATTCTGAACAACGGGACAATCCGAATTAACTACGATAAGTAAGGGGCAAGACTATTCCGGGATACGAAGTAGAAACTTTTGTTTGTTTTAAAAGTATAAGTTTGTATGACTTTATTGGCATGGAAATATTAAGGAAACATTTGGGGTCAAATGTTATTTTTGGAAAGTATTTATTTCATGAAAAAAAAAATAGGGGCCATGTGGCCGGCCACCTTGGTATGGGCCAAGGTCCACATGGATGATAAATATATGTATACAAGATGACTAATAAGTCATCTTATTCACCATCTTCATCACTAAAAAAATCAAGAAACTTGGAGAAGAAAAAAAACCAAGGCCATTCGGCCATAGTTGCAAGATTTGAGGTCCAAGAAATAGCCATCACAAAAATTGTTTCTTCTAGCGAATCAACTAATTGAAGGGTCCTTATTAACGTGGGAGTGTTGTTAGGATCAATAGACTACTCGTTTTCCTCATTCACCATCCTAGCTAAGTTGTGAAGTTGTGAAGAAAATGTAAGGTTTAATCTTGTTTTTACATGTTATGGATGGTTTATGCATGTTGTAGTATGCCAAAATGGATGAAATTCATGAAACAAGCCATGTTGAAGTTGGGCCGTGTGCATGGCTTGTGGCCGTGCATGTGTGTGTTGTGTTAAAAGTGATGAATTAATTCTAGTTAGCATGTTTTGATTGTTGTAGTGTGAAGAAATGGATGAGAATCATCAATATGTATGTGTGTGGTGATGGCCGAATATAGGCCATGTTGTATGACAAAGAATGGATCAATTCTATTTAGTATTTTGATTATTGTCGTGGTGAGTTCGATGATGATGATGAGAGTTTAATGATCTAAGTTGAAGTTGTAATTGATGTGGGACGTTTGGTACCTTAATGTGATTCTTATGCAATTTTTGTATTTATGGAAATGACATTGTTAAAGTGTGGATTGTTGGTGTAATTCATGAATTTGGGAGAGAGGAATGTGTGTTGTGTGTTCTCGGGTTTGGGGTGATTTTCGGGTGAGTTGGAGTATTGGTTGGGTTGTTTGAAATATTGTGTGAATTGTTTAAAGTGTTCTTGAATATTGTTTGAATGGTTTCGGATTAGTAATTGAACGTATGAGCGTTGATATTGGTTTGAATGTAAGTAGTTAAATTGATTATAATGAACGTTGTTGAATTATGTGGAAAATGACTACTAACGTTAGAATGTGTTTTGAATTGACTATTAATGTTGTAGTTTGGATTGTTGGTATCGTTGTTGATGAATTTGGCCGAGTTGAATTCTCGGGGTTGTTGTATTTATAGGGGAAATGCTGCCCAAATTTCTGTAGAATTTGGTGTTCGTTTGGAATCGGGTTCCTAAATGCCTTTAGCTAATGTTTGATATTTGATGACGTATTGTAGATCTTGGGAAGTCCGCGACGTAAGTTTGGATTAGTTTCGAGAGCAGACGAGGTATGTAAAGCCCAATCTTTCTTTCTTTGGCATGTCCTAGTGTTAAGTAGGCTATGACACGAGCCTCGGGGTGACTCTACTCTTAAGATCCGAGCTTGTAAATGACTCTTATTCGCTTCTAAAGATTTACTCTCTTAATGTAGCCAAACTAGGGCACTTATGTTTTCATTTGTTCGGATTTCAAAAGTTATACAAAGAATTCTGTTCCTAAAAGACTCCGTAACTACGAACGACCGTAACTTCCGTAGACGAGCTCGAATCGCCCCGAAACGTTCATAGGAGATTTCATAAGGCATAACATCCCCCAACTTGCATAGGCGGGCTCGGATGGGGTTGATACCCGTCCGTGGGCCCCGAGACTTTTCTATGTTCGTTTCTAGCGACCTTCGGAAAGGACTTGGTATGACTATCGCCTTAACTCCCGAGTATAGATTACTTACTTATCTATCGAGTTATGATAATGATTTTTATGCATATGGTTACTCACGACTCTGCTCGTGCATATGGTTATTACCTCTTTCACCAAGTCCCGGGCCGGTTATGTTTCGTGCGCACTATGTTACATTCCGGTGTGATGCTGTGTTATGGTTCACCGAGCTCCTCACTAGAGGGCCGGGCTCCGTTTATATTTGGTGTTATGCTGTGCTATGGCGTTATGATGTGTTACGGGATATGTCGGGTTATGGAGATATGAAACTTTCTGGTGTGATGCTGTGTTATGGCGCCAACGACAGGCGGGCGACCATAGTTCCTGAGCCCCATGCATGATTCGTACTTTTAAATTACATATTTTGATATTTTACATGTTGTACCTATTTTCTGTATCTTTTGTTCCGATTATGATTCTGTTACTGTATTTATTGCTTTGCATACTCGGTATATTCGCATCGACCCCTTTCTTCGGGGCCGCGTTTTCTGCCCGCAGTACGCACGCCCGGTTGGGATCAACGACCCTAGGACACCTATTCGCTACTTGGGAGTGCTCCTTTGTCCGAGTCTACATTTTGGTATATATTCTTCCGTTGCATATGTATATATATATTTATTCGAAGTGCACGGCGGGGCCCCGTCCCATCATATGATTCTCGTTGTTACGTTTAGGGTCCGTAGACATATATGTGGGTTATGGTTATTCTCGTACGTACGTGTTCGTATGTTTATGTTTGGGCGGTCCCTTTCGCCGTGCGACTGTCTACCGCATATGCGTATATTTGATATGTTATGTACATTATGACAGCCTCGCCGGCTTTTGTGATATATGTTTGCTCTTGTGCGATGATCTGAGACTATATGTGACCATTTGTATTTATGCAAGTTTGGTATGCTGATTTTGAGTATCAGGTGCGTATGGGTGTCCAATTCGGACACTAGTCATGGCCTACGGGGTTGGGTCGTGACACATACGGACCGTATGTTGGTCTGTATAATCTCGTCGGGACTGAACTCAAATTATATAAGGGACCTCTTTCTCATTTCATTTCATTTCACCTTTCACCTCCACACTTCGAGAAACCTCTAGAACCTTTCCATACACTTCAACCATAAGAAAACAAGAGAAATCAAAGATCAACAACAAGAATTGGAGAGAATCAAGCTTATGAAACTTCTCAATGTCATCCAAATCAAGAAATCCTAAGAGAGATGAAATAAGATTTTGGTGCAAAGGGTGTATCACCATTCGAGGCTTATTCCTCCACCATCTAAGGTAAGTTTCATGATCTTTCTATGTTGTTTGAAGTATTTATAAGTTGAAACACATGGATTGTAGAAGAGTATAGAAAATGGGTCCTAAATGTGTAAATAGTGTCATTAGTGAGTAGTAGTTGGATTGAATCATGGAAATGGTTGTGTTGAGATTATAAATACGTTATAAATGATATTTAGAACATGGAATAAGTATTGGATATGAAAGAACGCGATAATAGACTTTGTTCATGGTTATGGAGAATTGTAGTGAAATTATGAATTGTGGGCAATGTAGTGAGATGATGCTTATTGTTTATGATAATGTGATTGTCGTTATGAACGTTGGGAGTTGATATGGAATATGGCGGAAAGTAGTATAAACAAAGGAAACGCTGCCCAATTTTCTTTAGCCATTAAGAAGCACGTTCTTGTAATTGCCTAGCTAACGACGATACGAACTCTCTTGAAGGTATAAACGAGCGCATTGAAGGAGGACGAGCAAGCGATAGAATAGTTAAACGACAAAGGTATGTGAGGCTAGTCCTTTCTTCCTAAGGCATGAGTCCTATGGCATGAATTTCCTCTTTCTTATGATTGTTCCATCTTCAAGAAGATTATGAGTCCTTGTTCATGAATAGCCATACGAGATAAGAGATATGCTACGATTATGATAATGATAAGGATAAGCTAAGTCTAGAAATGCTATAGTCTATGATGTGATGTTCCAATTAAGCTAATCAAGCTATCCATAGCCCATTGATGTTGATCATCATATACACTCACCTTATGCTTGTTCCTTCAAGGTGAGGCAGGTTACTTATGAACGTTCCGTAATGAAGTCGGGGGTTTCCGACCTTGCGTCACCCCGATAGAGTATGATTATCTATGAGTCTCTATGCATGCATTACGATGAGTTATGATAAGTATATTATGATAAGCATACTATGATGAGTACATGATGATATCACACAGCGCCTATATGGCCGGGCGGTCACCGCAAGGCGGGCGGCCTATACAACATGGCCGCATGGCATGGGCGTACACCACTAGTGGGCGGCATGAGATGATACCCCGTACGCGGAGGCCGGACGCAGCTAATGCTAATGTTAATGTTATTGATTCTCACACCGTACCTATAAGGTCCGTGCCTTATACATTTATGCATATATGATATGATAATGAGTATGAAAGTAAGCCAGCATGTATGATTTCCTTTATGATTCAGTCAGTCACAGATTGCTCTTCATTTGATGCCTCCTTACTTCGTTGATGTCTTATATTTTTTTATGCCTTACATACTCAGTACAATATTCGTACTGACGTCCTTTCTTCGGACGCTGTGTTCATGCCCACAGGTAGACAGGGCGGTGGTCCAGACTCATAGGAGCTAGCGGCTTATTTGAGAGCACTCCATTTTCCGGAGGTGCCATTGATTATTATTTTGGTGCATATATATATATATATATTCATGATTGGGCACGACGGGGTCCTGTCCCGTCCATATGTCTAGTACTCCAGTAAAGGCTCGTAGATACGCAGTGTGGGTAGCATGGTCTTATAGTCCTCATGTATATGTATGTATATATATATTATATATCATTTTGATAGCCGAAAGGGCTCATGTTTATAAAAGTAAATGTGTTTCAAATGGTGATAGATTTCTATGATTATGATTGTATGTTATGAATGAGAGCAGATAAGTAGTAATATGAGTGGTGTTCGGTGGTTGGCACCGGATACCGTCGTAACTTGCAGTAGCTCGGGTCGTGACAT
>NW_026723838.1:0-6004 GCF_029784015.1 Lycium ferocissimum
TTGTTCGTCCCGGTTCCATTGTTCACCGAGTCCCTCGCTAGAGGCCGGTGCGGCTGTGTATGTGATGATACGATGATGGCACCAGCCCACGGGATGGGCCGAGTATGATATACATGATGGAGACATGATCTCGTTCAAGGTCTAAGCTGAGGGCCGGGTACGATATATATGTGATTACTTTACGAGTCCCTCACTAGAGGGGTACAGGTACGGTATATATGATAATTCTATTCACGAGGTCCCTCACTAGAGGGCCGGTGCGATATATATATATATGATGACATGATGATATGATGACATGTATATGATGATCTTAATTACCGGTTCTCGCTCGAGGGGCGGGACACGTTATATGTGCATATGTACATGATGATTATTCAACTTATGTTCTATGTCCCATAATGAATTGGATATATTATGGACATGCATGATTTGTGTTTCAAAGGCAAACCTTGTGGTTTTACGAGTTCTTGTACTAATTTTCTACCTTGAGGTACGATTCGCTTCTTTTGTATTCCATGCTTTACATGCTCGGTACGTATTTCCGTACGACCCCTGCCTTTTCGGGGGCTGCGTTTCGTGCCCGCGGTACGACGATCGTTTTGGTGATCCGCCGATTTAGGACATCCGTTCTGCTCTTGGAGCGCTCCCTTGTCCGGGCCCGTATTTTAGTACAATTCCTTCGTTGTATATATGTACGTTTATTTAGGGGTACGGCGGGCCTGTCCGTCATATGGTTGTGATTACTCCCTGAGGTACGTACACATGTGTGGGTTGTGAATAATTCTTGTTCGGCTATGTTTGTGTGATTTATGTTTTGGGCGGTCCCGTCAATCGGTGCTTGCCCTCGTCGACTACGTGTATATATGTTTTCTTGAGATGTAAGTGGCTATTGTGATAGCCTTGCCGGCTTATATGTGATATGTATACATATGTTAATATATGACAGTTTGAGGCAGGCAGCGCTTTGTGTATGTATATAAGTTGTTTGTATCTTGATTATGGTTAATAGGTGTGTACGGGTGTCCGGATTCGAGGGCACTAGTCATGGCCGGGGGTTGGTCGTGACGACTCGGTAATCGACTCCGGGTACCAAGTAAACGGCCCGCTAGTTGGGTCGTGACAATAACATAGGAATCATGCCTTCGAAAGAAAGGGACTGGCCTTAACAAACCTTTCGGTCTCCTTAGCCACTCAACGTTTATCCTTCCAAGCTCGTGGATCTACATATAAACCATTCATACTATTGTTGGGCGCTCGATGGCATACGCTCGTCTTAAGCCTCGATTTAATTAGTTTAGATTCTACCAAAACTAGAGCGACTTATCTCCCCTGTTTATATGTAGCCAAGTACAATCCAACAACCAACAACAACAACACAACAATTCCAACATCACAACAACATTATCAACACCAATAGGATCTATAAAACATCCCATACGATGTTTTCCAAGTTTCTCAACTAACCAACTTGTTATAAGACTATTTAATAACTTATCTCCGTAAATAAACTGAAATTAATATTAATAAGGAGAGATTCATGCCTTATTCTCACTAGATCCGCAAGATCTTTAATATTTGCTTTGAATCCAAGCTGAAATCCACCGCAAAACAATACTATAATCACAACTGCACACTTTTCGAGCCTCGTATATAATCCCGTCAGTTGAAATCACTCCAATCCCCACTTTTATGTTACACACACATCCATGTATATTGGCTGAGCTCTTGGGAAAAATTATGGGTGAAAAATGAGGGCTTTGCCCTTTATATAGGGTGTTTAAGTCGGTTTCCACCTACTCAAAATTTACCCTTCGCGTTCGCGGCCTTGGGTCGCCTTCACGAAGGGTTAATCCCTTCTCCTCTTCACGTTCGTGGCCTTTTGGTTGCATTCGCGAAGGGTTAGTTTCTGCTCTGGCGACCTAATTTGTAACGTCCATAACTCTCTACTCCGATATCCTATCGATGAACGGTTTGTTGCGTTGGAAACTAGACTTCATGAACTTCAATTTTAGGATTTTGCTTTGCTCCAAAACTACTCATATACTAAACAATATTCCTTCCTCAAGTAGGGCCAAAATTAACCCTCATATTTTCTCCAAAATCTAACAAACTTAATTTCCTTGATTCACTTGCTCTCCAATCCTTCCGTAGCTTATTATATGAACTTAAACCCTCATAAACCTAAGATAAGCACATCTAATCTCATGTATCCTTGGAGGTAACTCCAATGTCCATACTTAAAACAACCAACACCTACGAATTTCAACGTACAGAACTACGGGGTGTAACTTGTATAGCTAGATATTGTTACATCCCGTATTTTCAACAACGGGATAATTTGAGCTAATATGACAAGTTAGGATACAAGGCTATTCCGAGACAAGAAGTCGGGATTTTCTTTAATCATGACTTTGTTTTAAATAAGTGGTATATGACTTTGTTGGCATGAAAACATTAAGGAAATATTTGGGGCCAAAAATGAATTAAGAAAATTTGTGGAATATGGAAATAAAAGGGCCAAAGTGGCCGGCCATACTACTTGTGGGCCATGGCCATATAAAATATTTTCTTTGGCAACTTAAAAGATGACTAAGTCATCTTTCTCCTCGTTACTTTCTAGAAAAATCAAGAAAATAAGGAGAGGGAAAGAAAGGAGACAATCGGCCATAGAAGAGGAAAAGCAAGATCAAAATCTCTTCCAAAAAAATTGGTTCTTCTAGCAAAACAACTAATTCAAGGGTGCTCGTTAACGTGGAGGCGTTATTAGGATCAACAAGCTATTCGTTTCCCTTGTTCATCACTTTAGTGAACGTGTGAAGTGAAGAAAAAGGTAAGAATTAATTCTCTTTTATGTGTTGTGAGTGGTGTGGACGTGTTGTAGTATGCAAACATGCATGAAATTCATGAAAAATTAGATGTTGGAGTTGAACCGTGGCCATGAACTATGCATGGCTTGTAGCCGTGTGTTTCCTATGTGTTGTTGGAATGGTAGCTTGAATTATATGTAGTATGTTTCCTTGTTGTTGTAGTGTATTGAATAGTGTAAATTATATATATGTGTGGGTACTAGGATGGCCGAATGTATGCATGTTGGAGCCAAGGATGAGCAAATGTTACTTAAGGCTCTAGTTGTTGTCGTTGTGAGTTTTGTATCGTTAATGAACCTTTGAATGATCCACGTTGATGTTGTGAAGGAGGCGGGCTGTTTTGGAAGCCATTAGGCTTGTAATGTAAATTTTGTAATTTAGAGAATGACATTGTTTATGCATGGTTTGGTAGTATAATTTATGGAGTTTGAAAGAAAGAAATGTGGGAGTAGTGTTCTCGGGTTTGGAGTGGAATTCGGGTAAGTTGGGACAATGTTTGGGTTATTTGAAAAATTGTGAGAATTGTTTAAAGTGTTCTTGAATATGATTTAAATGGGTTCGGATTAGTAATGGAACGTATGAGCCTTAATGTTAATTCGATTATATGAGTATAGTTAAATATATTGGAATGTCCTTAAGTAGGTAGCAAAATGTGTTTAATGTTGGAATGTGTGGAATTGGATATTAATGTTTGAATGTATTGCGAATTGATTATTGATGTTGTATTTTGGTTGTTGGTTTGGTTGTTGTTGAATTTAGGGTGTAAATCTCGGGGTTGGTGAATGTACGGGGAAATCTTGAAATTTCGTTAGAATTTAATGTTCGTTTGAATATTGAATGCCTAAAAGTTTGTGGCTAATGTTAGCATAATTGGTGTTATGTAGATTTTGGGCATCCGAGAGTTGAGCCTTGACTTAGCTTGCGGCGGACAAGGTATGTAAGGCATACGCACTTCTTTATTTGGCATGTCCTAGTGCTATTAGGCTATGACCCACGTCTCGGGGTTGTTACATTCTTAAATCCGAGCTTAGATACGTACTTGTTTGATCCTAAAGATTGATTCATTACTTTGTTCGATATAAGGTTCATAAGTTTTCAAATAAATGAGTTTCAAAGACTTGTAAGATTTTGACTACAAAGAGTCCCGAACTTCGAACGTCAGTAACTTTTGCGTACGAGCTCGGAACGCCCCCCCAAACATAATATGTATGTTCATAAGACCTATCTCTTCCCTAACTACCATAGTCGGGCTCGGATGGGGGTCGGCACCCGTCCGTGGGGCCCGCGGTTTTTCTATGCTTCCGTAATAATTTTCGGGAAAAGTTAATGTTATTTTCGTTTAAACTTTGGCATATGGACTTCTTACTTACTTTATGGTTTATGATTATGATTTTATGTATATGTGTGCTCACGACTCCGCTCGTGCTCATTGTTGTCCACCTCGTCACTGGGATCCCGGGCCGGTTATGTTCGTGCGCTATGATATATATTCGGAGTATGATGTGTTCCGGTACGCGTGTCCCCTTCGGCCGGGTACCGTGTATATTGAGCGTTACGGGGGGTACGTCGTATGATATGATATGATCGTCGGGTGTCGGAGATACGAAACCTTACGAGTATGATGTGGTATGGCGCCATTGTCGGCGGGCGACCATCGTTCTAACTATTTATGCATGATTTGTGTTTTTTTTTATATACAAGTATTTTGACATTTGCATATTGTACTTAGTTTTTGCCTCTTCTGTTTCGACTTATGATTCTGTATTCCTGCTTTACATACTCAGTACATATTCACGTCTTGACTCCACTGTCTTCGAGTATTTAACGTTGTGCCCGCGAGGTACAAACGCTCGACTTGGTGATCCCGCCGCTTGGACACACACATTGACTTTACGGGAGTGCTCTTCTGTGGGAGACTCATATATTTTGGTATATTATCTTCGATGTATATGTACATTATCATTCGGGGGTACGACGGGGCCATGTCCGTCATGATTTCGTTAATGCATTTAGAGGCACACGTGGATATGTATGTGGGTTATAGCTATGTACGTACGGTATATGTATATGTGATACGTTTTGGGCGGTTCACCGCCACGGCGACTTCTTGGGCTTGCACATATATGTGTATATGAATATGTTGGCCCAGGTGGCCTTTGTTGGTATTTTGCGTGCGAGTTAATTTTTAGTAAGAAAAATAAGGAAACTGCCCAAATTTTATTAAATATTTGAGTTACTATTTTTGGGACTTTGGTACATGCGGGTGCCCGGTCGGGCTCTAGTCACGGCCTACGGGGTTGGTACGTGACAAAAAGTGGTATCGGAAGCGGTTCGTCCTCGGAATATCCACGGGCCGTGTCTAGTAAGAGTCTTTGTTTGTCGGTGTGTTGTGCACCACGTCTATAAACGGGAGGCTACGAGGACATTTAGGATCTTGTCTTTCTTTCGATCTTAGATGGTGCGATATGTTGTGTTATTAGGGGATGACTTCTTCTCTAATACGAAGACGGTGCCCGGAAAGAACAAGAATCTCTTTCTTCGTAGGGGAGACTAGTGGGGCCCGGAAGGGTTACCGGGAGGCCCGTGCTGCGCTCGGCCACGGAGGTTGTGCCCGGTCGGCCCGATTCGACCGCTCGCGTCGCCCCGGGGGGGCACGGGGGGGCGGCGGCGACGGGACGGGCGGCGCTCCCCCGCCCCTTCCCCGGGTTTGGGGGGCCCCCCCCGGGTCCTCGGCCGGGCGGAGGGGCGGGGGCCCGGGGGGACGCTGTCCCGGGGGGACCCGGGGGCCCCGGGGCCGAGGGCGAGGGCCCCAAGGCAAGGGCCCCGGAAAATGATTTGCGGTGGACGTGATAGTCGGAGGGAGCTCGTTGCTCGACCGGCCAAACGGGGTTTTCGGGTCAAAGCCGGGGAGGACCCTACGGAGCCCTCGAGAGAAGATGCGGCGTGCGGCGCGACCCAGGGGCCTCCCGGGCCCAGTCGGTGGGGGCGTCGTATCGGGGGACGATTCGCGGCCCCTTTGGGTTTTAGTAGGGGGGGGCCCCCTCCCGGGGTAGGGGGCGTGTTCCCCCCCGGATAAAAAATTTTTTTCATGCGTGGAATCGAATAAATTTAAGGGAAAAAGGGTTACGGGTATC
>NW_026723839.1:0-6170 GCF_029784015.1 Lycium ferocissimum
TAAGGAATGCAATATTTCAATTCATTTAGACTTTCTTAATTCTCTTGAGGATATATGTCCGATTTCTCACAAACTACTTCTTCTTCTTGGATTTTATTATTGTCTACTAACTCAACTATATTAGTGATTTGTTCATCTACAATAAATTCTCCCACATTTAATGATTCTTAATATTTATTGTTTATTAAAAAATTATAAAGGGCTCCTTTCTAAGATTATATTAAGGTTTTGATTTTTTTTTTAAACTTTTTTGAGTTTTAAAAAATTGAATTCATACTTTCTAGTTGACATATTAAAATTCTAAGAAATAACTAAAAAGACAATATATATTATGAATAAAAAATAATACTCCGTAAAATTTAAATGCAAAACAATAAAATATAAAACAATCAAACCTAGTTTGATAAAGAGAAACTTGCGTATTATTTTCGTTTGAGTACTTTTGACCATTTGACTACTTTTGATGCAGCTCTAGAACTTGAGAAAAAAATAAAAGACTTAGCAGATTTGGAATGTGAGAATTGAGAAACATCAAAGTGAAAGTTGAAATGTAAAAATAAATGTGATGTATACAGGTAAGAAGAGAAAGATAATAAAGGATAAATATAATGTGGGGTCCTATACCAATAATGATTGTGTATAAATGAGGAAAGAGGGTTATTCACGTAACTATTGGGAGAGAATTCCCAACATATGATTTTGACTTTTCAATTCATCTAAACCGTTCCCCTCTTTCCTTTTAAAGTTGTACGTTTTAATGTTTTTTTTTTTTTCCGAAAAAACATATACTAGTAGTACCTAGTATAGAAAATTTTGGGCCCCCCATAATAATGGGGCCGTTATTCTTGCTTTCTTGTTACTTGGGCACTTGTACGGAGTGTTAGTTATAGGTTTACGAAAATTCAGTATATATATATATATAGACACAGAGATATTCATTAAATATTTGATTGAGAACTCAATTATTATTGCAATAAGAATTTATAAAACTCAAATTCTAAATTGTCTGTGCTTATATGACGCATCCAGTGGAATTAGGAGCATATGAGAACAATTCTCCATTCAAATACGTTGGCGCCGTTAAGGGAGACTTTTGATTAGCAAACGAGTGTACTTTTGTTTCGCGCGGTTATTGAAGTCATTAGTAAATTTACAAAATAATAGTTCTCAGTTTATTATTATTTGAGAAGTTAACTGGACTCTTTTACATATGTAAACCATATATCTGCTAATTATATTTACTATGAATCCCAATCCTTTATGGATGTAGGGAGTAATCGAAAAGAATTCTTAAAAGATGTGGTCATAAATATGGGATTTGATTTTAAAAAAAGCGGTATATATATTCTGCACTTTAGATAACCTTCTTCCTTAATTCTATTTCAATGTTCACATGTTTTCTTTCAGACACTATAATTTCCATGCAAATAATCTTTGAAACACAAATGAATAAAAATAATTTATAAACGTATTACTAATACAAGAATTAAAAGTTATAAGCAAACCACCTTTGAATCTCGAGCAGAGCTCATACATATAAGATTCTCAATAGAAACTTTATCACTTGGTTGTTCCACATAATTGAAAGTATTACCCTAAGTCGTGTCTTTGCATCTCTTTTCTGCTTTTTTAGGACCATCTTTGCTAGTATTAAAAAAAAAAATAGATAATGTTCAAAATGTGAAGTTTTGACTGTACTGTAGACATGAATATGCAAGAAAATTAATGGATAAATAACAAAACCGAAGAATCATTATGTTGGACATCAAAATAATTAAGAACCTCTAAAATACCCTGAAATTTGAAGAAGACGGAAAATCAAATTCAGCCAATTAAGTTTGTTTTGAAACAAAAACATCCAAAATGGTTTTCAATTAACATATATTAAAACAACATCTTCAGTTGAAAGGAAAAATTACTGCACAAAAGAAGAGAAAAGAGTAGAAAGTTTAAACTACTTATCCATGGAAAAAAAAAAGTTCTCTCTATGAACCACATGCTGCCGTGTTAGCTAACTAACCGGTGAGGAATCCATGGCAAAAGAGGACGAGGTAAAGGAAAGAAGTAGGAGGTAAGGAAGTGGTACGGGGTGGAAGCCTCGAAAAATGCTTAGAAACGTTTGTTTACGCGAGGGCTGTGACTACGGCCGGTGGATCTGGTTGGGGTTAACAAGGCTACACCACCAGTCTCTATTCAGAGAGGATTGAATGAGAGAGGGTCGTCATCTGTGCAATCGGGGCCAATCCGTGTCGATTAGTGATACTATGGAGCGCCGGATATAAGCAATATAAATTTTGTAAATGAGGGGCCGGTAAATGCACAAATAATAGCAGATTCCAGCAAAGGAAGGGACACGGGTAAGCAACCAGAGGTACCTTAGGTGAATTTGTTTGCAAAAAATAGATCTGTAGAGAAAGGGTTATCTTTGCAGTACATCCCCCCCCCCCCCAATGATTGTAAATGGTGAGGTGGTGGTACAACTGGAGAAGGAGGATGTGGAAAGGGAGACGGAGAAATGGCGGTGTGCACTAATTGTTTACACAATAGGTGAGTGTCCTGGCTATAATACCATGAACAGATTTATCTCCCAAACTTGGAATAACATAATTGAACCTACTGTCTATCTACATGAGGAGGGATACTTTATTGTCAAATTCCAAACAATTGAGGATATGCGTGAAATTTTGTATGCTAGACCTTACACCATCAATTACAGGCCATTGATTTTGAAACCCTGGACGCCGAATTTTAACTTCTCTGAGGAATTCCCTATTGAAATTCCTCTTTGGGTCAAATTGCCAATGAATTGTTGGGGTTCAAACTCACTGAGTCGAATTGCTAGCTCTATTGGAACACTTATCTATGCAGATGAGTGTACGGCAAAGCAGACAAGGGTCTCATTTGCACGAATGCTTATTGAAATAAACATCACCAAACCCTTACCTGATAGGATTAAAGTGCTAGATCCAAAAGGGAAACTGTTTACCCAACCTGTGACATATGATTAGCGACCACTATACCGGCGTGTACCCATTAGGCATAAATGTGCATCGACAACGACTCTAACTTTGCTCGAAGCACGACACGAAGGAGTGGGGGCTGTAGAAGGGGACCAAAGCTAATTCGTGTGGGTATCCAAAGAACCAAACCAAGCACGAAGATGGGCAAAGAAGCAACAAACGCGAAGGAACAACCGGCTCGTACTACAATCAATACCGAGCAAGCTGCCCATTAGCTAAAGAATCACTTGTTTAACCAATGGTGAGACATTAGCATTGGGACTATGTCATGTGTAATAAAAAATGCCCTGAGCCCAGATCAAAACAAAGAGAGTGGGAAGAATGAGCAGGCGCTTAACACCCAAGAGCAAGGATGTCTTAATCCTGAATTGTACCTATCAAACTTCCCTACATTAAGCTCAGCATCAGCAAAAAGAAGGAATGGGAGAAGACCGTAGTTCGGTGTAACGAAAACGGGGCATACCCACGATAAAGGGAAACCTCTTACGCAATGACTTGGCTAATTTGGAACGTGAGAGGAGTCAATAAGAGATATAAGCAGAAGGAGGTGCGGAAGATACTAGTGAATAAACACATTAAACTAGCAGGTCTGATTGAAACAAGAGTGAAGCAACACAACGCAACTAGAATAATGCAAAACATAGCTCCAGGATGGGGTAAGTGTGCTAATTATAATACAGTGACTAATGGTCGAATTTGGATGATATGGGACACTAGCATATACACAGTGACACTTATCAGAGAGCAGAATCAACTACTCCATTGCCTAGTCACAAATGGTCGAGATTAGCCGCTATTTGAGCGTGATATACAGAACACAACACGGTTGAAAGAAAAGCTTTATGGGGATACTTGAAGGACTTGGCTCGCGGGGCAACGGAAGCCTTGGCTAATCGGTGGCGACTTTAATGCTCTTCTTTACCCCGAGATAGATTGAGTAACAACCTTTTGTGCAAAGTATCTTTAAAAATAAGGGATTTTCTTTGAATGTCTACAGGATCTGCACCTAAATGAAATAGCCTGGAAAGGAGAATATTATACCTGGGGTAATAAACAGCAAGGCGACGAAAGGGTGTATAGCAGACTGGACAGAGCCATTGGCAACCATGAATGGATGATGGCATGGGGACAGGTGGTACTAGAGTATGACTTGCCCAACATATCAGATCATGCCCCTATGGTACTGACTCTAACAAATATGCAAAGAAATATTAAAGTTCCTTTTAGATTCTTCAATATCTGGGCGAAGCATGACAAATTTCAAGACATTATTTCTGCAGTTTGGGCTAAGAAGCTTTCTCGGGACAAAATGGGTAATATTTGGCTGAAGCTTAAAGCATTAAAGTTGGACTTGAAAAAACTGAGCACAGAGGAGTTTAAGTATGTGGGACAGAATATAGAGCAAGCAACAATCTCTAGCTGAGATCCAAGTACAAATGAGGCGACAATGGACTGATGCATTGCAAGACCAGGAAAAGTAAACTATAATAAAACTAGAGAAATGGTCCCTCATAGAGGAAAGTGCTATTAAGAAGAAATCAAGAGCTAAGTGGATTCAGCTAGGAGACTCAAATACTAAGTATTTCTCAGCAGTATTAAAGGAAAGAACGCAAAGGAAGCAGATAACCACACTCACTTCTTTGGATGGGGATATATTGACTACTACAGAAACTATCAAGGAAGAAATTGTGGCTTTTTATAAAGGGATGATGGGGACATCCACTGCTGCTCTACCTGGCGTTAACAATAACGTTATGAAAAATGGGCCAACAACATCACTGCACATAGACTACTGACTATGTGTACCTTTATTCGAAAACGAAGTGACCGAGAGTCTAAAGGCTATAGGAGATGACAAAGCACCAGGACTAGATGGCTACAATGTAGTGTTTTTCAAAAAATCTTGGGGCATAATCAAGCAAGAAGTTGTGGGAGCTGTTATGGACTTCTTCAACCAAGGAAAAATGCACAAACCTGTAAACTGCACCTCTATCACTTTGGTACCTAAGAACTCTAACCCTACATCCATTAGAGAGTATCGATCCATTGCTTGTTGCACAGTCCTCTATAAGCTTATTTAAAAAAAATTGGCGAATAAAATGCAAAAGGTCATGACAACTGTGATATGTGAAGCCCAAGACGGATTCATACCGGGTAGAAAAATAGGTGATAACGTTATTCTTGCCCATGAACTAGTCAAAGGTTATAGTAGGAAACATATATCCCCTAGATGCATGATTAAGATCGACCTCCGAAAGGCGTATGATTGATAGAATGGAGTTACACGGATGTGTGATGTATGAGTTGGGATTTCCTACTACATTTACTCAATGGGTCATGGAATGTGTAAGAACTATAAGCTATATCATTATGATTAATGGAGAGCCTGCTACTCCATTTCGAGGTCAAGGGGATTAAGGCGGGTGATCCTATACCCTTTCCTCTTTTGCATAGGGATGGAATATTTGAGTAGAATGTTGAATGGCCTCAAGATGATAAGGAATTTCACTACCACCAAGATGCTCTAAACTCGAATAAGCCATTTATGTTTTGGTCGATGACTTGCTCCTATTCTCTGTGGTGACATAACTTCAATGATCAGTGTGCAGTCTTTAAACATATTTTCCCTGCATCCGGCCTACAAGAAAACACTAGGAAAAAGTTCGGCCTTACTTCGGTGGAGTAACAAGCCGCCTGTGCGAGATTCGAGCAAATTGGGATATTCTTATGGGAGCTTCCCTTTAAATACTTAGGATTCCACTAGCAACTCAAAAGATATCTCTTATCCAACGGCAACCATCGATCTCCAAGATCACGCGCTAAAAATCTCATCCCCGGGATGCCTCGAAAACTCTCTTACGTACAGGCTCAACTTATTCGTACAATGCTATTTGGAATGAAAGCATTCTGGGCACAAATTTATATCATTCCTACTACGGTCATAAAGATCATAGAAGCTCGTGCCGGTGAGCTACTTGTGGTCCGGGGAGTAATGCTATAACCAAAAGCTTTCGTAGCACGGGATAATAGGTGGTATACAGAGTGTGATGCTTGAACATAACTAATACGTACATCCGGAATAGGGTAGCAATTGCTAAGCACTCATGTGGATATCGAGGGGGGTCAGGATAAATGTGGATCCGATGGATT
>NW_026723840.1:0-9970 GCF_029784015.1 Lycium ferocissimum
GAGTTGAGATTTGTAAAACCTTCGATTGAGTAATTGTTGAGAGGATTGGTTATTAGGAATTTCCCTCTTAGTCATCCTAGGAATTTGGTGTTTCTTATGTTCTTAATTTAGAGGTCTTAGTTTTCTATAACTTGATTTGCTAAATTAGGTCTTAAGTTTTTTCAAATTATCTATCTCTTAATTTTCTTGCATTTCTTGTTGTTTTCATTATTAATCTTGCATCAGAAGGAGAAGGATGAACTGCGCAATTCAAACAAGATCAGGTTTAATGAGCAAGTCAGACTGTAAGTAAGTGAAGTGAATACCAGAAATGCGGGTAAGAACATTGACATCCACCTCAGAGCGAACCCTACTTCAACATTCGAGGATGAATGTTTTTAAAGGGGGCAGAATGTTATCCCCGTAGTTCTGTACGTTGAGATTTGTAAGTGTTGGTTGTTTTAAGTATGGGCTCTGGAGGTTGCCTTTAAGGATATATACGAGATTATATGCGTTTATCTCAGGGTTATGAGGGTTTAAGTTTATATAATAAGTTACGGAAGGATTGGAGGGCAAGTGAATCAAGAAAATTAGGTTGTTGGACTTTGGAGAAATATGAGGGGCAATTTTGGCCCTACTTAAGGAGAGGATATCCTTTAGTATATGAGGAGTTTTGAGTCAAAGCGAAATCCTTCAGTGAAATTCATGAAGTCTAGCTTCCAACGCAACAAACCTTTCATCGATACGGCATCGGAGTATGGAGATATGGATCTTTTTTAAGAATGCCGCACCTCGCTGTGCTAGGAAGCTGTCCGCGCGAACGCACAGAGATGGTGGAACACTAAGGGTGACCAGGCAACTCAGCGCGAACGCGCTGAGCAATTTCTAGGTTGGTGCAACTCGATTCTAGAACTTAATATAAAGGGGCTTACCCCCTCATTTTCCATTCAAACACCCCTCCAAGCTTCCCAAATTCTCTGGAAATTTCCCCTAACTTCTATTCACCAAATTTTAACGTGAATCAAGTGGAAACCTCCGAATTTAGGCTCGGACAGCGTATAGTTGCAATTGTAACATCGTCTTGCGAGGGATTTTGGCTTGGATTCAAGGCGGATACTGAAGATATTGCGGTTCCAACAAGAGTAAGGTAAGAATCTTCCCTTATTGATATTAATTTAGGTGGTTTACGGAGGTAAAGCTATTAAATGATTGTATAATGAATTTGTTGGTTGAGAAATTTGGAAAACATCATGTGGGATGTTTTATGGAGCATATTGGTGGTGATAGTGTTGTTGTTGATATTGGTGATAGTGTCCCTATTTCCATAACGTCCCTATTCCCGACGGTTGTCCGCATAAGATTTCTGGCGGATTTGGGCTGTCAACAATCGATCTCGGATAACCTTGATCTTCTCCACCGCTTGCTGAATTAATTCTGGACCTATCAGTTGTGTCTCCCCGACTTCAAACCATCCAATTGGCGACCTGCACTTCTTTCCATACAGAGCTTCATACGGAGCCATCTAGATACTAGAATGATAACTATTATTATAAGAAAAATCGATAAGTGACAAATGTTCATCCCAATTTCCTCCGAAGTCTAATATACATGCCCGTAACATGTCCTCCAAGGTTTGAATAGTGCGTTTAGCTTGTCCATCAGTTTGTGGGTGAAATGTTGTGCTAAGTCTCACTTGAGTACCCAAACCTTCTTAACTGCACTTTTAATTTAGTAAGAAATTGTGCTCCCCTATCTGTGATAATAGATATCGGACCGTATAAATGGTCATATAATCCACCTTCTCTCCGAACTAGTTCTCGTCGTTTCGTTTGATCTCCAATCCTTATGGAACCTTCTTAGAACTTTTTTAACACTTTATTGACAATCTAAGGGACATTATAACTCTTCCTCAAGACATCATTAAATCAAAATTAGCTCGGTACTTTGCAAAATCTTTCTAAACCACGACTTATACCTTGCCTTCCCTAACGAACTTTCTTCTCTTACCTCAAATATCTTTGGAATCTTAATTAGAATCTCCAAGTAACCTTTCTTACTTGTAGGGATCATATACATCTCACCCTGCGTTAGTCTATTTATGACACAACGACATAAAATTTTTTGAGCTATAACAATTTCCTTGATTTACTCATTGTTGTTGACCTTACCTCAGGGTAATTGTTCCTTCGGGGTGAGATATGGTGATGATGATTGATCCATAAAATAAATAGGAGGTTACCGACCTTACGTCACTCCGATGAGGTTGTAGCTTTTATTTGGAATCCCATGCATGCTATTTACATTATGTGTGTGTATATATATATATAACATGAGATATTTATGGATAGGGCCGTACGTTCCTTGGTACTAACATGTGATATTTATGGATCGGGTCGTACATTCCTTGGCACTAACATATGATATTTATGGATCGGGCCGTACGCTCCTCGGCATAGCATATATGGATCGGGCTGTACATTTCACATCACTAACATTTATGGATTGGGTTGCACGTTCCGCAACACTTATATTTATGTGTGTTCTTACTTGCATAATATTTTTAAGATTCATGCATTACATGTTGTACTTTCTCAGAGGACGGGTTATCTTTATCTCATGTTATGTTCCATATTTCTCATCATGTTGTTATTTATGCCTTGCCTACTGAGTACATTAATCGTACTGACGTCTCTTCTTGTGGATGCTCCATTCATGCCCGTAGGTTCGTGTGCTTGATCCGACGACCCGGCTCGGTAGGTTTTCCCACTCCGCAACCAAAGGCGCTCCAGTTGATCTGAAGCTACAGCCTTTTTGGTACGCTATTCTGATTTGTACATATATGGGTATGGCAGGACCTTGTCCTGTCCTTTCCTCAGTCCGTACTCCATAGAGGTCTGTAGACAGTGGTACATAGTGGGATAGGTATAGCCAAGTCAACTCTTATTTTGCTGTACGATATATGTGTAGCGGCCTAGTGGGCCCTCATTGTTATCCTTAGCATGACTATTCATATATTTGCATGAGTTATGAGTTTTCGATGCAAAGTTTCTTATGTTAATTTTACAGGAGACGGTATAGTTCTGTTATATGTTATGTATGGGCCACCAGGCTAATCAGTGAGAAGTAAGTACGAGTATATGGGTGCTTGGTCAGTAGTGGTCGGGCACTCGTCACGGCTCATCGATTTGGGTCGTGACAACTTGTTTGTATAATAGTTGTATATGTAAACAACACTTGTGATTTATTGGAACCCAAATGCGTTAGAACTTAGGAAATTCGCATAGAAGTTAAATATTTTCTCAATCGACTTTATCAAAGTTGAACACAGTAAATTAACCATTGTTCGAAGTTGATAAAACTTTGGATTTTTATAGTCTTTCGAGTAAATGAATCTGGAAATTAGTGGTATGGGCAAGTATAAACGATTTTGGATAAGAGATTGGACTTGTTTTTGGGCCTTAAAACCCTTCAAAAATATGGAAACAAAATGGACCACTTTTGGATTGAAACGAAATAGACTTGAAATTATTTTGGGCCTCATTTATAAACTTAGCCCAATTTTGATAAAACAAACTGATTTCTGAAAATAAATTTCATGTGATGGACTCCTTTCAAATTCTAAATGACTTAAAGTACTTTAAACCTTTTTGGGCCAAAAGCCCAAACCTTAAGGCACAAAAAAAGAGGAAATATACTTGGACATTTATTTGAAGTAAGTTGGCTTTGGTTGTAGGATATGGTTGACTAAATGAGCTGAAATCGGCTATAAATAAATAAACATTTCTTTTACTTACACTTGTATAAAACCCATTCAAGTTTTACAAAGGAGATATACTCCATTTACTTCCTTATACATTCGTAACAAAACTCATACGGAGCAAAAGCATGACATTAGGACCAAATTAGTAGGAACTCTACTTAAGAGAAAATCTTAAGTGTGTTTTGGTCCGGAAATGAAGTGAATTTAAATGCCTTATAAAATTTTCAGGAAACCAACTCTTTTCCTTAAAGGATATTTGCCAAAAAAAATGGAGTTTTATGATTAGCATGACAGTTTAGCAATAAAGAAAATATTTTTAGCAAATAATCACATTAATCACATATTGAAACTTGAAGGTCAACCGTATTCTACAGATCCTAAATACTACGGTGTTTAAAACCTTACCTAGGAAATTTGTCATGCCCCAAATCTGGAGCGGCGTGACCGGCACTCGGTGCCAAACTAGGCCCGAGTGAACCACTCTAAATTTGATACTCTGCTAAGGACTACCTGCACACAGATAATACCAACAAGCCGGCGAGGCCGTAATCTAGATGGATATATATATATATATATATATATATATATATATATGTACATAAATGCCGACTATCTCGTACGGAACCGGGCCCACACACACCCAAAATATATACACAACCGAGCAAGCCGACGAGGCTGCTATATAGTTGAACAACAAAACTAAGAGCAACAAGGCTACATAACATCCCAACTACATACAACTGTCTACAGACCTCTGGGGAACACGAGCTACAGAAAGGAAAGGACAAGGCCTCGTCATCTCAATCCATATGCATATCGAAATAACATAACAAAAAAGAGTTGCAGCTACGAACCAAACGAGCACACCGACCGTAGGGCCGAGTGGAAGGCCTATTGACCTGATCGTCCGTCCGGCTACTCGAACTCCGCGGGCATGAACGCAACATCCCCACAAAAGGGACGTCAGTACGAAATAATGTACCGAGTATGTAAGGCAACAGATAACTGAAACTGAACTGAAAATAATACAATCTGGAGGCCGAAGAATGCCCTGAAAATCTCACCTGACATGTCTCATATGAAACGCAATGTAATACTATTATATATCTTACTGAACAAGTGGCTAGGCAATTGAAAAATTCTCACTGACCCATCGGCCAGGCATTCTGAAAAATTCTCACTGACTCGTCGGCCAAGCATTCTGTCTCACTGACCTGTAGGCCAGGCATTCTGTCTCACTACCCTATAGGCCAAGCATTCTATTTCACTGACCAAGTGGCCAGGCTAAAGAAAATTTCTCACTGACCAAGTGGCCAGGATAAAGAAAATGTCTCACTGACCAAGTGGCTAGGCTAAACAAAATGTCTCACTAACCTAGTGGCCAGGATAAATAAAATGTCTCACTGACCAAGTGGCCATGCTAAAGGAAATGTCTCACTAACCAAGTGGCCAGGATAAAAAATATATATATATATATATATATATATATATATATATATATATATATAAAAGATCTCCCTCGTTTATACCCCTAGCCCGAAGTCAAAATCCAACAACCAACAACAATACCAACATCAATCACAATATTATCAATACTAAAATACTCCATAAAACATCCCACATGATGTTTCTCAAACTTCTCAACCCGTAAATTCGTTATATTTCGACTACTTAACAACTTTTCTTCCATAAATAAGCTTAAATCAATACTTATAAGGGAAGATTCATACCTTTCACCCGCTAGAACTGCAATCTCCTCAATATTCACCTTGAATCCAAGCAAAGTTTCATCGTAATACGATATTATAATCACAACAATATGCTGTCCGGACCCAAATTGTTACACCCCGTAGTTTCGTACGTGAAAATTTATAAGTGTTGGACGTTCTAAGTATGGATACTGGAGCTCCCTTCAAGGATAGTATTATGCGAACTAATCCTATGGTCATGATGGTTTACATTCATATAATAAGCTATGGGGAATTCGAGGCAAAGCAAATCGAAGAAAATAAATTTATCGAAAATTTGGAAAAAAGTTGACAGAATTTTGGACATAATTTTGGGTCAACTTTGGAGGGGTATATCTCCTAGTATATTAAGAGTCTTAAGGTGTTTCACAAGCCTAAAATGAAGTTCGTCGAGTCTAGTTTCCAACACAACAAACCACTCGTCGATACAATATCGAGGTAGAGAATTATGCATGTTACAAGTTCAGCTGACCGAGCAGAAACGCGTGCTAGAGTAACAGCTATAGTAACCGACTTACTACAAAAAATCCATGGTGACCCCCCAAATTTGAACTAATATAAAAGGGGCTTGCCCCCTCTTTTTCATCCCAAGTTCTTCCAAATTCTTCCAAAACTATCTAGAAATTTTCCCAACTTCCAAACCCAAATTTCAAGCCTAAATCAACGATAATTCCCGAATTTCGGTTCAGGCAACATATAGTTGCGAGTATAGAATCATGTAGCGACGCGTGTGATTCAAGTTTAAGGTGAATAAAGTGAAGTTCTTCTACTATAAGGTATGTTTTACATGATTAAGATGATTTAAAGGTTTAGCAATTCTTGAAAAGGAAAGAATCATAGGAGAAAAATCATAAAGAGTTGAATATAATTCTTTTATTATGGTATTATGAATGTTGTTATGGTTGATTTGAATATTGGAGAAACATCGTGTGGGATGCTTTATGGAATATATTGGCATTGATATGGTTGTTGATGTTGTTGGTATTATTTGAGAGTTGTTTTGGTATTTGGAAGAGATAAAGAATATATGGGAGATCTTTGTCGAAATTTCGCATTGTAGAAAGATTTATTTGAAGGACTAAGACAAGCGTATAAAGGTGAGTCTAACAATAGTATAAATTTTCTTGAATATAGATTTACGAGCCTGAGAGGACAAGCGTTGAGTAGTTAAAGTTAAGGCGACCAAAAAGGTATGTTAAGGCTCGTCCCTTCCTTTCAAAAGCATGATTCCTATGGTATGAGTTCATAAGTGTTTCCATACCCTCCTTGATTTCAAAATCTAGAAGTTTATGACTCTTACAGCTTTTTAGGATGTTAAAAATGAGAACGTTTTATGAGGATGATTTTATGCTTAAAAGTCTCACGTATGGTTTCAACGATGATATGGAAATGTTAAGCCATTTCATGATTTTCTCGATTTATTTCATTGTTGTTGATCTCACCTTATAAATTATTCCTTCAAGGTGGGATAGAGCGATAATCTTTATTTGAACTCCTATGCATGCAATGAGTATAGTGTATGTATATGGCTATTTTGTGACATTACAGAGAGCTCTATTATTTCATTTTGATTATGCACTGCACTCATTTTCATTCTTTGTGTATATATAACTTTGTTGTGTATTCGAGCCCGTTGACGGGGGTGACGCTGTGACCTTTGTTGTGTATTACAAGGCCCAGTTGACAGGGGGTGATGCTGTGGCCTTGGTCGTGATGTTTATATATGGCACAGTTGACAGGAGGTGTGCTGTGGCCTTTGTTATGATGTGTATACATATGGCACAATTGACAGGGGGTGTGTTGTGGCCTTTGTGATGATGTGTATATATATGGCAGAGAGTATCTTTGTGGACTTTGTTGTGGGTATATATATGCGAGGGGGTGATGTTGTGGCCTTTGTGGTGATATTTCTATAGACATATGTGTTTCTTTGATATAGCTGTACTGATGCATTTATGTTGCTCATTCATTGACACGTCCTAAATGTTTTCCTGGAATTTATGTATATGTTGATTTCATGCCTTACATACTCAGTACACTATTCGTACTGACCCCCTTTCTTCGGGGGCTGCGTTTCATGCCCGCAGGTACAGACGCTCAGCTTGGTTACCCTCCGGCTTAGGATTTCTGCCTAGCTGTTTGGAGAGCTCCATTGTCCCGGAGCTTGAGCTGTTTTGGTACAGATCTTTTTATATAGACTTTGTCATACTCCTAGAGGTCTGTAGACATGTGTGGGTTGTATATGTATATATGGTTTAGACAGCCATATAGATGTAGTTCGTTTTGGATATTCTCATGTATAGTGGCAGCCTAGTCGGCTTGTGGATCGTGACAAAAGTGGTATCAGAGCTGTTCATCCTCGGAGTTGTTCACACAGATCGTGTATATGGCAGTCTTGTTTATCGGTGTGTTTTGCACCACACCTCATAAACTAAAGAAGCTACGGAGACATTTAGGATGTATCTTTCCTTCTTACTCTAGATCGGTTTGGGCGATAGAGCAAAATGTTATTAGGATAATCCCCTCAACGAATTGTGGTGTTTTCAGCTATGCCTCCAAAGGCGACAACCGTCCAAAATGGAAAATCTTTCAGCGGGTAGCGAGGGATGTCAGTCCGACTCGGAGAGTTGTTTTCGGCCCATGCCCGCTGATCCTCGAGACGCGCATAGCCGGGCTCGCCGGGAGCTCGGAGGCTACATCGCCACCTCCCGAGGGGATCCTCGGGGAGCCACAGCGCCACTGTTCGAGGATGTTGGAGCGCGGCACCACCGCTCGGCGTTCCCGCTGCCCCGCACACGAGCCTCGTGCCTCCCAGGGCGGAGGATAGGGCCGTGAAAGATGGAATTCGGTTGCTGGCCAGAATAGCCGGACTCGCAGAGACTTGACCATGTAGATAGATCGATAGTTTCGAGGGTTCGTGACTTCTTAAATTGTAATCCCCGAGTTTTTCGGGTCCAAGCTCCGAGAATGATCCACGGAGTTCATTCGAGCGATCAGCGTACATTAAGGATAATGAAGGCTTCGAGACCGAGTACGGTGTTGAGTTGGCCTCGTATCGATTACGGGATGTAGTACATTAATTGGTATGAGTCTTGGGTGTTATCTAGGGGCGAGGGTGCTCCTCCAGCAGTATGGGATGAGTTTGTGGAGGCCTTCATGGGCCACTTCCTGCCGCCAGAGATGAGACGAGCTAGAGTTGATAGGTTCTTACATTTGAGGCAAAATGGCGGGGAGTGTTCGAGCATAGTCTCGAGTTTGATTCGTTAGCCAAGAACGTGCCGACTATCGGGCCGAACACATGGCCGGCAGGGTGCATTGTTATGTGAGGGACTAGACCGTTATACCGATAGTTGATGGCAGCAGCTCTTCATGGATAGATATTGGTGCGAGCATAGGCGCGCGGTGGGGTAGAGGATCGACACGGCAAGGGACGTCGGTAGATAGAGACCGGGACGGAGACCGACGCAAGAGGCACAGATCGGCGGGCTGTTTTGGTGAGTTTCGAGGCGGGCGCCCCCAGCAACATGACAGATATTGCCTCCCGACCCGGCGCGGAGTGCACCTCGCGTGGTTCCGGAGTGAGGGATTCGACCGCTCGGGGGTATTCAGCACTTGTCGAGCTCCCAGGATTCGAGGTTCACGGACGAGCAGGGTGCAGTTAGTCGCAGGGCCACCTTTTGCCTCGGTGCTCTCGGTGTGGTAAGCCCCGTTGTCTGGGAATGTCGTTGGGCCGCGAGTGCTTGTTTTCTTACGGCCTATCGTGGCCATATGATGAGAAATTGTCCTGGGCGGAAGTGGTGCGAGGTGGTATGGCTGCCCACCCACCGGGTCGGTGGTGGGTTCGTTTTTCTTCGTAGCCATTCGCCCCCACGGGACGCTGTATTCGCACGCCGCCGAGCCATGGTAGAGGTCATGGTGGAGCTTTCAGTTCTAGCGGTCCCTCGAACCGCATATATGCTTTAGCTAGTAGGCGTGACCAAGAGGCGTCGGCCGAATGTGGTTACGTGTATATTATCGATTTTCTCCGGACGTATATGCATTGGTAGATCCAGGTTCCACCTTATCTATATATATCTCCTTTCTTTAGTAAATCGAATAGAACCCGAGTTGATAGAACCATTTTGAAGTAACTACACCGGTAGGAGATTCTCATCATAGGAAAGTTTATAGAAATTGCTGCGATGGGTATATATAGTCGTGATACCAGTGCACTGACAGTTAAACATGACCGAGTTCGATGTTATCACGGGTATGGATTGGCTGGTTTCGTCATGCTAATGCCGATTGTAAAGAAAAGAGGTTCGGTTTCGGGGCTTCAGGAGAGCGATTGTTAAGTGGGAGACGGAAAGAGCACCTTAAGAGCAAAGGAAATCAAGGAGATGGTATATCGCAGAAATCAAGGTTATGAATTGATTGAAGGAAGTTATGTGACCATCGACGATAAGAGAAAGTTTAATAAATTTGCAAGGTGGGCCAAAGGTAG
>NW_026723841.1:0-5854 GCF_029784015.1 Lycium ferocissimum
ACTTAGTGATTTCGGGGTCAGCTTTGTGAGTGATGGGGCATGAAAGAAACTTTCAACAAATCTCCGATGACGCGCGGTAAGCCAGCTACGAACCTCGCGGAAGTTGTGGGCACTTGACGATCTTCCACGGCCTCGATCTTTCGGTATCTGCCTAGAATGCCATCGGCTGAGCAATGTGCCGCGAGAAATGTCCTTGAGTTCAGCAGGAACTCACACTTAGAGAATTTTGCAAACAACTCTCGAGTTTGAAGAACTCTAAGGACAGTACGCAAATGATCCGTATGTTCTGCCTCGGATCTAGAATACACCAAGATGTCATCGATGAACACAATCATGAACAAATCTAGAAAGGGCCTCAACACATCATTCATCAAATCCATAAACACTGCCGGTGCATTAGTTAGCCCAAATGACATTACCCGGAACTCAAAATGGCCATATCTTGTTTTAGTTTGTCTTGGGGATATCTTTCTCCTAACTCTCACTGAGATGGTACCGTAATCTACAAATCTATCTTTGAAAACCATTTGGCACCTTGTAATTGATCAAATAAGTCATCAATCCTCGGAAGAGATATTTATTCTTAATCGTCACCTTATTTAATTATAGATGGTCAATGCATTCTCAAGGAGCCATCTTTCTTTCGGACGATAAATACGGGTGCTTCCTAATGGGATGAACCAGGCCTAATAAAAGCCTTTCTCGAAGCAAGTCTTTCATTGCTCCTTGACTCTTTCAATTTGCAAGGGAGCCATTCTATGAGGAGGAATAGATATAGGCTTAGTGTACCTGCACATCAATAGCAAAATCAATCTTGGCCTCGGAAGGGAAGGCTCGGAAGCTCTTCCCGGAACACATCCCAAATTCGTTCACCACGAGAGGCGGGCGAAGAGTCGGCATGTTCAAAGCTCACTACATCTTGAACCCGAACTAGATGATAAATACCCCTTTCATGATCATTTTCCTTGCCTTTAGATAGGAAATAAACCTACCTTTGGTGACGCCTTTATTTCCCTCCATTCTAAAACTCGGTTCTCCCGGAAATTGGAGACGAACCATTTTCATTCTCAATCAACATTGGCGTACCAAGAAGCCAACCAATCCATGCCCATAATGACATCAAAATCCATCATTTTTAATGTTATATCCCGTATTTTGTACATTGGGACAATTCGGTTTAACTATGATAAGTTAGGGACAAAACCATTCCGGGATGCAAAGTCGAGATTTTTGACCTTCGATTTTGTTTTAAGACCTAAAGTTTTCATGAATTTGTTGGCATGGAACAATTAGAAAAATTTGGGACCAAAATTGAAATTATTGGAAGTTGAAAATCTCATGCATTTTTCTTTGCCTTGGCTGTGGCTTTGAAGATGGCCCACATATGATTTGTGGACAATTTTAATTGGTCCAACACATGTGTGGAGCCAATGACACTGTGCATATCATTTATATAATAGCAATAAAAGATGACTTCTAAGTCATCTTTTCATTTCACACTTAGAAAATAAAACAAGAAGTTGAAGAACAACAAAGGGAGGTTTCGGCCAAACAAGTAAAATCAAGTCAATTTTAGCCATCCAAAAATTATTTCTTTGATGCAAACCCGTTAATTCCGAGGTCCTTAAGTAGCGTGGAAGTGTTGTTGGGCGGATCAACCCGCTGGCTTTCATCCTAGCTAACCCTAGCTAGTTGTGAAGTTGAAGGAAGAAAGGTAAGAATTAACCTTGTTTTATAAACCTAATGTTGTCATGACAAAGGTAGTATGCTAAAATGGATGAAATTCATGAAATATAGTATGTTGGAGTTGAGGCCGTGTGTATGAGATTTGGCCGTGTAGGTGTGCGGTTTGTATTGAGATGATGAATTGATTTTATGTAGCATGTTCAATGGTTGTAAGGTGAAGAAATGAATGAGGATCATTTATATGTATATATGTAGTGTGGCTTAATGTATGTCATTATATGCATAAGAATGAATTAATTCTATTTGGAATTTTGAATGTTGTCGTTATGGATTATATGTTGACGATAAGAGTTTTTTAATGACTCGAATTGATGTTGTAAGTGTCGCGGGCTGATTTGAAGATTATTGTACATTTGATGTAATTTGTATATTGATGAGAATAGCATTGTTAGAATGTGAATTGTTGGTGCAAATCATGATTTGGAAGTGAGGGAGGTGTTATAGTTGTGTTCTCGGGTTGGGACCTGTTTTCGGCAGAGTTGGAGTATTATTTGGGATGTTGGAAATGTTGTATGAATTGCTTAAAATGTCTTTGAATATTGTTGGTATGGGTTCTGTTAGTATTTGAATATATAAGCGTTGATGTTGGCTTGAATGTAAGCGTTGAATTGAAAGTATTGAATGTTGTCGAATGATATAAAGAGATTTATTAATGCTATATTGCCTTTCGGATTAGTTATTGATGTTGCTAGGTTGGTTGTTGATATTGTTGTTGTTGATTGGCCGAGTTAAATTCTCGGGTTGCTTTATTTAAAAGGCCGCCCTAAATTTTTGTAGAATTAAGTGTTAGTTTGGAATTAAATGCCTAAACGTCCATAGCTAATGTTTGGCATATTATGACGTTGTGTAGATCTAGGTGAGTCCGAGATGAAGTTGACATTAGCTTGGGTTTGGGAGTAGCTTGGAAGCGTTTGAGGTATGTAAAGCTTCATCCTTTCATTTTTTAGCGTCGCCCAGTTACAAAATAGGCTATGACACGAGCCTCGAGGAAATTCGATTCTATCGTAATCCGAGCATGTTTATACTCTCTTATTCGTTTCTTGGAATTCGTATGTTGACATGATGAAGTATTGGCCTTTATGTCTTTGAAATATTTGATTTTCAACTTTTGCATAAAAAGTTTGGCTTTTACGAATTCTATAACTACGAATCCCGTATTCCTTTCACGAAAGGCTCGGATTGCCTCGATATGCTCGTAGGTGATTGTATGGTGTATGATGAGTATGTTTTCCATAGGCGGGCCCAACTCGGGTCGACACCCATCCGTGGGCCTCGCAACTTTCCTTTACGTACTTCTGGTGACTTTTGACAAAAATATGATATGACTATTATCCCGATTTTTAAGTATGGTCATTTTACATATCTTTTGAGTCTATGATAATGATTTTGTACATATGGTTACTCACGACTCTGCTCGTGCATTCTGTTGTATCTTTCGCCGAGTCTCGGGCCTGCTCGTTGTCGTGCGCACTTTTGTATACCCCAAGTGTTATCTTGTGTTTATGGTTCACCGAAGCCCTCGCTTCGAGGGCCGGATTTCGCTTATATTTGGTGTTGCGTCGTGTATGGAATTGTGTCGTGTTATGATGTACTGACGTGGATATGGAGATTCGGGAAACCTTACGGTGTTTGCAGTGTTATGGCGCCATCGACGGGCGGCGACTATATTTCCGGGCCACATACGCATGATTTGTATTTTGAAAGTAAATATTGATATTTTTGGAAACGCGTTACTCTCGTACCGGCTCGATTATGATTCGAATTCTGCTTACTATATCTTCGCTTTGCATACTCGCATATTTCGTCTCGACCCCCTTTCTTCGGTCGCGTTTCATGCCCGAGTGTACGTACGCACGAGCTTGGTGATCCGCCGTCTAGAGACACCATTTTCTCGTCGTTTGGAGTGCTCTGCTTTTGTGAGCCCTACATTTCCTTGGTATACACTCGTCCGTTGCATATACATATATTTGTTCGGGGGTACGCGCGGGGCCCCGTCCCGTGCATATGATTCTCGTTTGTGTTTAGAGGTATGTGGACATGTATGTGGGTTATGCCCATTACGTACGATTGTGTGTTTGTATGTTATATATGTTTTGGCGAGAACCCATTCGCCGCGGTAGCCTCGTCGGGGTTTGCATTTGTATATGTTTTGGGCCGTTGCGCCATTTGATAGCCTTGCCGGCTTCTCGATATATATGGTTGTGTTTGATGTATGCCGAGACGACTTGATATAATCCGAGACAAAGATTTGATATTTGTGTCGGCATAAGCCATCCTCTGCTTTGTGATTCGGGTTTGACGATTATTGCTTTGGGTGCCCAACTCGGGCACTAGTCACGGCTTTACGGGGTTGGGTCGTGACGTGGCGTGTAGAGCGTTCGTCCTCGGAATGTCCTACGCATCGTGTCCCGGGGAGAGTCTTATTTATCGGTGTGTTGTGCACCACATCTATAAACGGAAGCTACGGGGCATTTAGGATGTTATCTTTCCTTCCGATCTTAGATCGTGCGATAGGCCGTGTTATCGGGGATGACTGTTCTTCCGACGAAATGTTATAAGTTTTCAGCGATGCCTCCGAGGAAGGCCCCGAGCGCCGTAAGGGCAAGTCGACGAAGAAGGTGAGACCGGCCCGAGGGCCGCCGAGTTACTGGGGCCCGTCTTTCGCGGCCTTATCGGATATTGTGCCCCGACGCCCGGTCGTGCCACACGATACCCGGAAGGGGCTTGGAGCCGGCGACGACCTGGGCCCCGAGTAGCCCGAGTGCCGCGCCTCCGGCTCCCCGGCCCGAGGGCGGATGATGGGGCTATGCGCGGCGGTACGATTCGACCCCGGGTGGTAGCGAGGGGGCTCGCGAGGCCCAGGTAGGGGGTGATGGGGGCCGAGGCGTGGACATTTCGAGGGGGGGCCGTGAGTTTTCGACATGTGTAATCAACGAGTTTTTGGGTCGAAGCATGCGAAGGACCCTCGTGAGTTTATCGGACGAGATCTTGCCGTACATTACGGTTGATTAAGGCGGCCCGATCTCGAGTGCATTGAGATGGCATCGTACCGATTGCGGGATGTAGCCGCAAATTGGTATAAGTCACAGAGTATTGTCCGGAGGTGAGGGTGCCCTCGGCCGTATGGGGACGAGTTTGCGAGGGCTTCCAAAGCCCATTTGCGCCTCCGGAGAGTACGGCGAGCCGGAGTAGAGCCGATTCCTCTTTATTGAAAGCGGCGGGGGGCGGGGTGTTCGGGAGTATAGGTTAGGGTTTGACTCGGCTAGATATGCGTTCGTTTACGTATTAATGACCAACCGTGACGCATGCCCCGTACGTGACGGGGGTGGACCAAGACATGGTCGATAGTTGTTTGGTCTTTGGCGGGCCCACCCGAGTGAGTATTGCCCATATACGGGCCCATGCCCGGGGGTATGGAGGACCCATTACGTAGGGCGCCCGGCCGACAGGCTTATGATAGGGGCCGGCCAAAGAGGAGCCGCATCCCGCCGGGGGTGATACTGGGATTTTCGTCACGACCCGACTCGGTAGCCGCGACCGTGCCCTGGTTTGGCACTCATACGTACCTTAACCTAAATTAGCAAAGTATTAAAAAATAAGCAGAATAATAATTTAATGATGTCAAGCGAATATGCGCGCGAGGGCGGGTAAGTGCGGTCTGGCTAAATACATAAGCCCCGATCGTACGCAAGCCTCACGAAACATAAGTACGTAACCCACACCACATGTCTACGGACCTCTCGTAACGAGACATAATCATATGACGGGACGGGGCCCCGTCATACCCCGAATCGTATAAATACATAAACAACGGCAAAAGTATGCGAAAATATGGAGCTCAACAAGGAGCATGACAGTGAGCAGATAACCTAGGCGACGAATCGGCAGAATCAAACGTCTGTATCCGCATGGCACGAAACGCGGCCCCGAAGAAAGGGGGGGTCGATTTTTAAAATGTACCGAATATGTAAAGCAAGAGATCGTACTAAAAAAAATTACAAAGATCGTAATGTAGTGTGCGGAGAATGAACAAGGTACATAGGAAATCAAAAAAGCTATCAAAAATCATAAATAATGCATCAAAAACATATGCCAAAACCCCCCCTGG
>NW_026723842.1:0-5719 GCF_029784015.1 Lycium ferocissimum
TCGGAAATTTTGGAAATTGATACTGCCGACCAAATGACTTTCCAACGCCAACCCCTTTGGATTTTGCCCCATCAAAGAATTTTTCCCCCCCCGGTATTCCTCTGGATATTTTCCCCGAAAAAAAAACCCTCTTCATCGGGAAAAAGTTTTGAGGGATTCTTCATCTCGGGATTTTTAGCAAGATGACCCCTTTGGCCTTTAAAAAAATTTTTGAACATATACAATATCAAACTCCTTAGAAAAATTTTTCCATTTGGCTAATTTCCCCGGGGGATAGGTTTTTGAAAGATATCCGAGTGGATCCATCCTTGAATGGAAAAAAGGGTATAGCGATAGGTAATGTCTCCTTTTGTGAAACCCCAAGTCAAGGCACAACAGTGCCCAACAAAGATATCGCCCAACGCGTGAACTTTTTGCTCAAATAGTATATTGCTTGTTTTTTTCTTTTTTTTCATCAGTTGTCCCAACGCCCCAAAGCTTGGGGCCACATCAAATATCATAAAAAAGGTCTTGTTTTGGGGGCACCAAAAAGGGGATTATACAAATATTTTTGATTCATAAAAAGTCGTTGGCCCCCTTTCCTTTTAGCAAAATCCTTAATCATGATTTTTGGCTTACATATTCCCGCGATTTTTTCCGCCCAAACCCCGAGGGCTGCGGGCCCCCGTGCTAACCCCCCGCCCCTTTCGTCTTTAAATTTACTCTGGGTGGGGCCATAGCTAAATTATACTTTCCTCCATTATTCATACTAATTCCTTTAAAAATACATATATATCATCTCAATAACAATGCCCAAAGGGGTACATAAGCCCAGGTAACAAAATGATATCCAAAAACCCGAAAATCCAAACACTCTAATCATATAATACTCAACCTTAAAATACCCAACATTTTAAGGGGGTCCCCGTGCCCTAAATATGTACACAAAAAATAAAAAAAAAGGCCCCCCAAGAAAAGGGCCTTGAGTCCCCGAGTAATAAAGCTATGGACCAATCCGTCTCCCCGGGCCCCTCCGGGGGATGGCTCGTCCCCAAAAAAAAAGGGCGCGAAAAATGCCCAGTATGTAAAAAATGATCAACATCATTATGAAAGCATAATAGAAAACATAAGAAATAGCATTAGGAGATATTAATATCGTCACAAACACTTACTTGCTTTTCATAAAGGGGCTTTCCATTTCTAAGGGTGATTGTGTACAAAACCCCTTTCCCGTTTATTCATTTAATTTCGTATCCTTTTTCGTATTCATATACATATTTATATTCATATACATATCATTTACATAGCATCCCCGACCAGAAGGTTGTTTTCACTATCCCTACCAAGGCTCATTATACATTTGCCCCGGGGCTGGGGTTGTGTCCTAAGCAAGGGTGCCGCGCATTATATATATATATATATATATATATATATATAAATTTTAAAATTTTAATAATATAAAAAGGCTCGGGGTTTCATAATACCCAGCATAGGCACATATACAAAAAAGATAACCTTTTTTTAATCAACATGGTTATTACATCTCCCCTTGAATTACTCATCATGAAGGAATTTATATAATCGTAAATATCGAGAATCAGAGCTTAGAGTTTTAAAGATAGGACATTTGGAGGACATCATAGGCTCTTAGAAGAAAGATATTTGGCCAAGGAACCATGCCTTATGAAAGGGGACCCCATATTTTCCAACTATTTTTCACAGTTCTCCCTTCAATGCTCACGTTTCTACCTTCTTAGGTTTTCTATCATTAGAAAATCGATAGCTTAGCATACATACAAAGCTAAAAAAATTGGGCAAAATCTCCTTTATTTATACAATTCCTCCATTCATATATCAACTCCCAAACATAATAATAAATTCCAAAAAAAATTAAAAATGGTCTTTATTCTCACATCATCCCTTTCTTCTCAATTCCCCAATCATCCTATCCAGGTCATAGCACACTATTACATTCACCTATAAATGTTTATCCCTGTTCTCAAAATTTATTTATAACATGATTATAATCGTAACATATTAAGTCATGACTAAACCCCGCTACTACTCAAATATCACTATTCTCACATTAAAACCCATTTTCTATATTCTTCTAAATCCAAGTCTTTCAATGTCTCAAAACCAAACAACATGAAAATACCATAAAACTTACCTTTAAGGGGGGAATGAACCTTGAGGGAAAACTTCACTTAATCAAAACCCAGTTTCACCTTTTGGGTTCCTTGTCTTGGGTGAAATTTAATGAGTTTTTTTCACTTGATTCACTTTTTATGAATTTGATCACAATATCTCTTGAATTTTATGGGGGATGTGGGGAAATGTTCTGATAAAAAGGGGAAAGGGGAAAAAAAATGAAATAAACTTGACCCTTATTAATAACCAAAAACTTCCCCCCCTGTTTAAAGGACCAACATACGGGCCGTATAAATTATCCGACCGATGTCCCGGCCAAAATTTGGGCCGGGGGTTAATCCCCAAAACGGCCAAATTGTTTCACCTCGAAAAAAAATTGTTTATACCCGGGTAACTAAGAAACCAAGTATAGGGTTATAAAAAAATGACATTTGATGACCCTAAGTAAGATCTCAAAGACATTCGATGTTAGACGAGAAAATTTTTCCAAGAGAAGGGCAAGGAAGGGGATAAGTATCGGAAGAGATTTATGAGTAACAAGTTAATGATGATTTAACGAGCCTTTAAAGAGTTATAACGCCCCTAGTTTGGGAAATTAGGTGAAAAAACAAGGCCAAGAAGGTTTAAAGTAGGGAGATCAAACGAGGACGAGAATGAGTTCGGAATGAGGGGCATTATACGGCCAAACATATGGCCGTATAAAACATAGGGGGCAATATGTTCTCGATAATCCCCCCGGAATAAACCCCTCTAGCCCAAATCTAGGGCCGGACATACGGGGGATAATTTAAAAGGACCGCTTTTGATCCGTGCCCGGTCGGGCAGAAAAGTTATTAAAAAGGGATAAAGTTTTTTTTATTTCTTTCCCCCTTTTCACCCCCCCCTTTTTCTAGAAATATTTTACTTTACCCCTTAAGAATTAAAAAGATATTAGTGTTCAATTTCATCAAACCAAGTAAATCAAGTGAAAGAAACCCATTAAAGTTAACCCGAAAAAGAATCCAAGTAAAGGGAGAAACAAAAGGGTTTTTGCGGTTGGTTTTGTTTGACCCAAGGTTCTTTCCCACCCTTAAGGTAAGTTTTATGGTATTTTCATATTGTTTAAGGTTTTTGGGTTGAAACACTTGGATTGTAGAAGGGAAATAAAAAATGGGTCATAAAGGGGGGGAATAGTGTCACTTTTGAGTAAATGTTTGGTTTTGGGGTCAGGATTCTTGATACGTTATGATTATAATCATGTATAAATGATTAGAAAGGATAGACGTTGTATATGTATGAACGTAATCGTGTGTTATGCCCCGGAATATGGATGTTTGGGAAGTGAATTGAGAAGTAAGGATAATGTAGGTGAATAAAGGCTATTTTTAAAGGAGGCAAGGATTTTTGGGGATTTTGGGAATTTGATATAGAAAATGGAGGGAGTCGTATAAATAAAGGAATTTTTGTTAATTTTCTCTAACATTAGTAAGCACGTTCCATAATCGATTAGCTAATGTTGATGCGAATTTTTTAAAGGTGAAACCGAGCTTTAAGGAGAAGATGAAACGATAGAAAAAGCAAAAGAAAGGGTAGTGGGCTATTCCCTTTTTTTCCCTGGGATGACCCCAATGGCATGAATTTTTATTTTTCCATGATTTTCCCTTACACATCGGAAATTACGAGTCTATGGTTATAAAGATTTTCATAAGATAAAGAAAAAATTACGATATGAGTATGATGATGATGACAAATAAAATTTGAGCCAAAAAGTTCTAAATTTTCATGATATGCTAATTCCATAAAGTTCTTGCTAAAGAATACAAAATGATGTTTCTACAATCTAATGACCCTATTTCCCATCCCCGGGTTGCTCGTTGTGTTACCTCACCTTAAAATTTTGTTTCTTCAAGGTGAGATATGATGAATTGATCACTTTAAAAATGTAATCGGGGGGTTTTCGACCTTATGTCACCCCGATAGTTATGGGTTTTCTAAAAACTCTGGCCCTTCCAGACCAATGTTCCAAAAAAAAAATTTCGAGTCTATGTTCATAAAAGGGGGTTTTTATGAGACAAAAGGGAAGAGATATGCCATAGATACAATAATGGTAATGAAGAGCCTAAGTTTAGAGACTTTAAAACCTATCATACGATATTTTTAGGAAATTATGCTACGAATATGATATGATTTTCAAGATTGCCCTTTTAAAATTTAAATGCCGCTCTATGAAAAGTTATGATAAGCTTATGAGATGTATGTGATGATAAAAAATTTCCTTTGTGATGGAAATTTTATGATGATAAGATATCCGAGCCTTGTTAATGGGGACGGAAGACATAATTGGGTTTTGCCGGGGCCACGACCGGGGCCCCCGGTAGGATACGAGCCCTACGGGCCGAATACGGATATTGTCGAGCCACTACGTGGCCGGAAAAGGATTTTAAAGCGAGCCACTATGTGGGCCCAATACGGATAATGTTAAGTGGGATGAGCGGAAAACCGGGACTAAGATATGTATATGTATACGTTTGCGACCCTTTAAAAAAAGGTAAAATAAAGTGACAAACTCTGGTATTTGAACTTTTTTTTTTATGCTTCCCCTTCCCCGTTTTTCTTTTTGTTACTACTCATGCTTTACATACTCGGACATATTTTAAAAGGTTTTTTTCTTTGGGTTTTGGTTTAAAAGTAACGGGGGACGAAAAGGTGACCCATTGGAAGGGCACCCCAAACTTTAAGCACTCCCTTACTTCGGAGGTGCTATGTTGAATTGTTATTTTGTGTATATATTTGGGCATACGGGGGCCCGGGCCGTCTTTATGTTAGTACTCCGAAGGGGTCGGAAAACATATGTGGGGTGTAGGTCTTTTCGAGTCCTTATTTTAGGATTATTTTGATGGAAGGGGTTTTTGTATATAAAGGTAAATATGTTTCAAACAAAAATAGTTTTTTTGATTATGAGCATAAGAAATATGAATGAATGCGGGGGGGAGTAATAGAATGAGGGTGCCTTGGGTTTGCCCCCGGGACCCCTAGGGCCCTTTTGTCGGGTGGAACCCCCAAAAATACGGCCGGATAATTTATACGGCCGGATGTTGGGGCCCTACAATGCCCCCCCCCTTCCGAACTCATTCTCGTTGACTCGTTTTTTTCTCCAATCCTTATGGAACCTTCGACCTTGTTTATCACCTTTTATTAACAATCGGGGCGTTATAATTTCTCCAAAACATCATTAACCCTTTTTCATAAATCCCTTTTAAAAAACATATCGTATGTCTTGCCCTTCTCTTAGCAAACATTCTCCTCTTTTCCCGAATGTCTTTGAAATCTTAATTAGGGTCATCAAAAGTCATTCCTTAATTATTAAAAACTTACACTTTGTGCTCTTCGTTAGTCTATTTCCGTACTCAACGAAAAATTTTCCGGGGAACTTTTTTTAAAACATTCGTCCGAAGTTAAGTCCCCCGGGGATTTTATAAAAATTTGGAGTTTCTCCCCCCAAAAGGGCCTTTTCCTCCCCCCAAAAACCCTAATAACAATTCCCAAAGGACAAAATAATAGCAATAGGTTTGGCCCCACGACCCAAAAACATAAAAAAAGGAAAAAAAAT
>NW_026723843.1:0-15090 GCF_029784015.1 Lycium ferocissimum
TCATGTTAAATTTTCCTTTTTATTGAACTCAAGTTTGATCAATTGATGATGTATTTTTAGAGAGAGAGAGCCTTCTAGTAGCATATTAATTTTATTATGAACTATGATTTACTCTTTTTTGATAAGGTTGTATAAGAATTAAAAAAAATTTGGTGATTTTCACAACTTATGAGGTTTTTATGTTTATAAAAAAACTGCAACTTAAGAAATTAAAATTGCATGTCCAAGCATGAGATGAAATCACGGCTCCTTAGTTAAAATACGAAAGGACGTTAGGAAATTTTTACTCACGTTTGTTCAAACTCTATGAATTTTTTATGGAGTTTGAAAATTCAAGAGTTTGAACTGCATATTTGAAAGGAAAAATTAAACCGTCCGTTCGTACCTAATTTATTTATTTATTTTTAATTTAATTTAATAATAATAATAATAATAATAATATAATAATAATAATAATAATAACTTATAACTTATATATATACTTATATTACTATCTAATAAGCATGAGTCCCTTGGACGACCAAGGGTAATTCAAAATGTGGCTTTGAACCTCAGGGGTATTTTCGGTAATAAGCATGAGTCCCTTGGACGACCAAGGGTAATTCAGTAAATGTGGCTTTGATCCTCAGGGGTATTTTCGGTATTCTATGATCCTCAGGGGTATTTTCGGTAATAAGCATGAGTCCCACGGCGACGAGGGTAATTCAGTAAATGTGGCTTTGATCCTCAGGGGTATTTTCGGTAATAAGCATGAGTCCCTTGGACGACCAAGGGTAATTCAGTAAATGTGGCTTTGATCCTCAGGGTATTTTCGGTATTCTACAACACACTCCAACAATCTGGAATGATCCATATTTAAAAAAAAAAAAAAAAAAAAAAGATCTCGAAGCATACATCTTCTTTCTTCCGTAATTTTATACTACTACTTAACCGAATTCTAGAAGCATCTCAATCTCTTCATCTTCTCAGCCGGGTCTTCCAATTTCAGGTCAAGCTTCTCTCAATTTTGGTTTAATGCTGTACCAATTCTTTTCAAATTTCTCAACGTAGAGAAAGGGATAGAGTTTCGGAAGGTTTGTTATGAGTGAATGTAGTTGTGATTTGGGTAGATAACGATGAGCAAACAGATTATTGAGTCTATTTCTGTATCTCTGGTCCTGCCTACTCAAGTTTTAATGGAGCTTTTTTTGGCACCCCTATAAAGAAGGGCACCAACGACCGCAAAAAAAGCTTTCTTTCTTTTCAATTGCGGATGAAAAAAGAGATGTAGAGCAAGAAAGAGAAGATGGAAAAGGAAGGAGGAAAATAAACAAAGCTTCTCGCTCAATTTACGGTTGAAAATTTTCTTTCAAGATCTCCTAGTAGTTTCCAATATCTTACTCTAGTTTTTGTTGTCCTATGGTGGTTGATGACATTATTGGAGTCGTTATAGATAGGAGGAAAAGTTCTAATTTTTAGGTTGAAAAAAATCCTATATTTTTTTTTTTGTGGTTTTAGAACATTAAATAAAATGTGAAGCGTGTGCTTCATATACATATCCATTTTGCAAGACACTTAAACGTGATCCAAACAAACAAAGCTACGGGTTGGAGCGAAAACAAGTCCTCCCCTCAAGAAAATGGTCTGATCATCTCATTTTTAGTTTTGAATTGTAGTGAAGTTTATTGAAGTATGCATATGTGGTCATTTGTGACTTGCTGCAATTTCTATTTGGCTACATAGATTTGGTGATTTTATATAGAATAGCATTTATATTTAAACTTCCGAATTTAAGCACTTCTTAAAATTATGCTATGCTTAGCTATTAAGTCTTTTTTGTGATTTACAACGCAATAACTCTATAACACACTGTGCTATATACGATGAGGTATTTTCTCTTTTGTGAGTTTATCCGCTAAGATTAGGACAAACAAAACAAGGATGATTTAGCATGATTCCTGGGGAGTGTGTATGGTACCTATGACATGTTATAACTTTGTTCTTTTCTTTGTTTATAACTCACTGCAAATTAGTGATAATGGTAGATGAGATTTGTCGTAAAATTGCTCTTTGGGCATAACAAAGAAAGCAATTCATAACATATTTGAATTCCACAACCTCAAAACTATATTTTTCATATTCATTTATTTTAGTTTGTCTCGCTTGTATATATGGAATTTGAGGATTCTTTTGTATTCTTTGTTTGTTGCTATATATGCTAATTTTTTATAATCTTTTAGATAGTTCCTTGGTAATTGATTCTTCGAATTTGTTCACGCATGCCAATTTTAATCTTTCCCCTTTGTTTCTGTAGTTTTTTAATTGCGGTTGTCTATTGATATTATTTTGTTGTTTTGTTTCATCTTGATTATAGTTTCTGCTCATTGTTGTGGTCTGTAAGTTCGTGTGTTTGTGTATATATGAGCATAATTAACTAAATTTGTTTGAGCCGTTGGAGTATCCTATTTTTAGTTCTTTAACTCTTGTAACGACCCATTTGGTCGTTTAGCACTTTTAGGCATAATATTCCTAAAACACCCTTTTCGTGGTCAAATCTTTCTGTCTATAGTCTGCGATAACGGGTGATTCGGTTATTTAATTGACGAGTTTTAGTCCTCATTTGACATGCGAGGACGAATGTTCTAAAGGAGGGGAGAATGTCACACTCCATAATAATCCTTGCTACTTGTATTAAAACAAGAAAGAATGAGTTAAGAAGGTTCAAGGAAAGTTAATCGAGTTAGTAAGAATATCGTTATAAATATGGTTGTCTTAAGTATCTCGAGGTGACCTGGTAACCTAAAGGATTTGAAATCGCGTTATGAGTATGTATATGAGGTAATGTGAGTGACCTTTTAAAGTATTTGAGATTATTAGTAATGATATAGAAGATGGACAAAAGATAGGAATATACTTTTTCGATTGGAGTTTCGTCGAAGCTTTGTGAGTTCTACTTATGGTTATTGTGATTCTACGGACCCTTCGAGACATGTATATGAATTGTTATGGATGTAAATGACTGTGTATATGTATGTATAAGAGGTTACATGAGGTTGGAAGAGGATTAGAAGTTAAACGAAATGAATCGGAACAATTTCGGTAAAATCTCGGACCCGATTTTAGCCTATATTGTAGGAGGCATATCTCCTAGTATATGAGGAGTTTTAAGGTGTTTCAAAAGCCTAAAATTAAGTTCATCGAGTCTAGTTTGCAACGCAACAAACAGCTCGTCAAAATGATATCGGGGTAAGGAGATATGGATGATTCAAGTCGGGCTGAGTATTAAGACTATCTCAAGATACAAAGTAGAGACTTTAACTTCCGATTTCGTTTGAAGTCACAATTTATCTACAAATTTTGTTTGGTATAGAAGCATTAATGGAAATTAGGAACTACTTAATCGTGGTGTTAAGTTAAAATTAGTGGCAACAATGAGCCAATATGAACATTAACATGCCATGTCCAAAAGATGACTCAAAGTCATCTTAAATAAGACTACTATGGGAGACATACAAATATACATTTAAATGTGATTCATCCACTACACTTACATTATATTGTGGACAACCAAATTGAAAGAAAGGAGTGTGGAATTCAGCCAAGTGACTGAAAATAAGGCATCCATGTGAAGCATGCATTTGAATATTTAAGCATCTACTACTTTATGAAAGTATACATTATTTTAGGAGGACATAACATGGTGGAGGGATCATTTCACATTAAATATTGCTCATTCATCTTGGCATAATTACAATGGACAAAGGATGGTGTATGAATCATTCACCACACATACAATTGTCTTGTAAACAATTGAAAAGAAAGAAGAAAGGAGAAACAAGAAGGTGAGGCTTGGCCACACTTGGCCTAAAGTTGTAGAAAAAAAATGGAATTTAAAGTGTAAAGTTAATGGAATGAATCATGCCATAAGTGGAGCATGTGACCAACTTGTAGGCATCAAAGTTGAACCAAATAATGACTAAGGAATCAGCCATTACATTCATTTCAACTTCACAACACAAAGAAAGAAAACCTAGAGAGAGGGAGAGAGCATTCGGCCAAGGGGCTGATTTTTGAGCCCTTTGAGTCTTGATCCAAAAATTATTTTCCAAGGTGTTTCAACCCTTTAGAAGGTCCCTAAAACGTGAAGATAGTCTTTGGAGCAACAAGAACCATTTCCATCTCAAGTCACCAACTCTAGCCAAGTAGAGAAGTCAAGTTGTCAAGGTAAGATCTAACTTTCTTTTCATGTATTAAGGGTGATGTAGATGTGTGAATATAAGTTGTATGCATGAAATAAGGTGTGTTGATGTTGGAACATGATGGTAGTTATGGGGTTATATGTGTTGATGTTGAAGTATGGTTGTAACTTGACGAACATGAATCGCATGCATAAAATCATGAAAGTTGGTGTTGGAATGTTAGTTGGCCGTAGGGACTGTTTTGGTGGAATTAATGGACTGATTTTCTTTAATAAATATGGTTGTTACTATCATAGATCTCATGGTAAAAAGAATGAAAAGAATTGGAAGGTTAAAGGTGAAGTTATGTTAGTATGAAAATGGTTGAATCTATGATTTTATGTGAGCGATGTTGAAGCATGGTGTAGCCGTGTGTGGACTGTTTTGTGAAGAAGTTAGTGAACTGTTTTTACTTGATATTTTGATTGTTATTATCATGAATTTTATGATGGAAATGAAGGTGTTTAATGGTTGGAGTTGAAACTAAAGTCATTTGTGAGTTGTTATAAGGATTATAAAAATGACGATATAGCGTAGTTGCGTATGAATTGATGTTGTACTTGTCGTGTGGATAGCTGGTCATAACTTACTGAAATTATATGAAAAGAAGACATGAAATGATGTATAAAAATCGCATGTGGTTGGCTTAGTATGTTCGTAAACGTTTGCAAGAATTCCGAACATCGTTATGTTGTCGGTTAGAGACTGTTTTGGACATGTTGTGGTAGTGGACTGTTTTGGACTTGTGTTTTCATTAAGTTGGAAAGAATAATTATAAGTTAAGAGTATACATCATATTGTATGTTGGATGGGCTGTTATAAGTTGTTACATGCAAACGTTAAGGCTACAAACTAATAAAAGTAACTTGAGAATGTCGAAGCCGTATGTGAATCGTTATTGCATGTTATGAATGTGGGTTGTTTAGAATATTGTGTGGGCTGTCCGGATTGGTATTGAACACATAATTATTGATGTTGTATTGGTAGTATGTGGTTGGTTTAGATACAAGAGAAAACATCGCCTAAACATCTAGAAAGGAGTTACTAACGTTAGAATACGTTTGAATCCCCTGTAGCTTAACCATAGTTGTTGGCGTCTTAATATAGGTTGAAGTATTATTGGGTAGCGTACACATATTGTGTGACGAATAAGCACTAAAGACCTTGTCCGATCGGAAGCACTTTAGAAGGAAAAAGCTTTGGCGTGAAAGTTCGTGACACCTGTTCGGCATTGAGGTAGGTTACGGTTTACTTTATGTCTAGACTCCGGTTAGCGAAACGTATGTAAATAGTAGTGATTGACGGGGAAAGCATGATAGGCCTTCGGGCATGGTGTGGAGGTAAATTCCATCTAGGTTGGTATTATGTTATGTGGGCTTGTCGCCATTATTGTGGGCTTGTCGCCATTATTGTAATTTATGTGGGCTCGTCGCCATTATTACGATATTGTTATGTGACTGTCATTGTATTGTGATTTCATGTATTTGATATAATTCTCTCTCTCTTGTTCTCCCCTTTGGTCATATGGAAGAGGAAGGTTATTGCGAGAATTGAATATTGAATTGCAATTCCTAGTATGAATCTATGGAACCTATGATTGCGGTGATTATTGAGGTTGATTCCATGCGAGGCATGCATCCCATATTCTATGTGCTATGTGATGTAATTATCACCTAGTTGTATCTTTATCACATACTAGCTCCCTCACCTTATGAAAGGGAAGGGTAATATTGATGATTGAGCCGTGGGCAATAATATGACTTGTACTTGTTTATTGCATATTGGTGATATAATTGAGGCCCGATATCATGCATGACATGCTTTCATATTACTCTTATGTTGTTATAATGGTGAGGAGAGTGATTGAGAGAGTGTTTTGAGAGATTGAGAGTGACGAGAGAGACTCGAGGTTTTTAGGAGATTGAGAGTGACGAGAGAGAAGAGAGATGAGTGTTTGTTGCCCGAGGTTTCTTGCGGGAACGATGGAGTGTCCGATGCCCGAGGTCTTTGCCGGGATCGTGAGAGTGTGCTCGTGATCCGAGGTTATATTCGGAGCGAGTGGTACATGGACTTCGCGGGTCCCCCATGGGTCATGACTATGAGGCATTGCCATAGCATGTGTGTACGGGAGTGGAGTGTGAGAGGTGACTCTGCATTGCATAACATTTACATAGCACGACATTGCATTGCATAGCACTCCATTTGAATGGTCATTCATGTCATTGCATGGCACATTCTCGATTGATTCTTGATTTGTGAATTCTTGAGTTGTTGTTTGTGAGTATTTATTTTAAAGGCTTTGGATGGAATCGAGGTTTATAGAATTCTCCCTAGGCTTATAATGCGAGATATTGAGATCCTTGTGACTATCGTTAATGCAAGACTTTCTCATGTGCTAGATGTGTTGTGTTTGATTACTTATGTTTTTACTTGTTAGTTGCTTCTTGTTTATATGCGTGAACTAACCATTGTCGGCCTATGATACCTACGAGCCTAGTGTTGTGCTCATACTACTCTTGCTACACTCCTTACGGAGTGTAGAGTTATTTTCGAGGTGATGTTCGGAGTCTCACGACCGCTATTTTCGAGGCATTCGTCAAAGACGTTTGGGTGAGCTATTATTGCAACCTTGAGTCTCTCCTTAGATTTCACGTTGTTCTCTATCCTTAAACGAAGTCGTATCCGATTTAGTGTTATCTATTCAAATTGTAAACTTCTTAGAAGCTCTTGTATGAGTCTAGACCAGATTTTGGGAATTTCTTATAATATAGTATTTATTCCGCATGTTGTATCAAATTAAGGTAGTTATGGAAAGGGGTTCGCCCACCGAGGAGGGTTAGTGTGGGTGCCCGCATGATCCATGATTTGGGTCGTGACAAAAAATTATCTTTTAAGATAGGGATTATTTTTGAAGTTATATTCATGTAATTACAAAAATCTTATCTTAATTTTGTACGATATACGAATTTTAGTGTATGATAATTTACACTATATTTATCTATTTTTAAAACCCTACACGGTTAGTTAGATGTGTATTTCGAAAAAATTATAGTTTAATTTTATACATATGTATATTTTGAGGACTATCAAAATATCATATATTAATTATTTCAAATTAACATAATGATGATGGTGTGATACTAATATATTTGAAATCTTTTAAATACAAATAAATCACGTTATTACTTATGAATTAAGGTAATGAATTAATATATTAAGTCTCTTTTTTATGGAGAGTATGGAAATATATATGATTTATATATGTAATTTTGAAATGAAATATATTTTACCTGGTTGAAAAGTTGAAGTCAATGGATAATTATATTCATAAGGTTTCACTATGAACAAATTCAATTATTTGGATAAATTAATTATTTGGGGAAAACTAATTTATATATGTGTTTTTAGATCCGTATATATATATCAATAATACTCAAATTTGCCATATATGGGGAGATATAAATTTTTGAAAAAATTAAAATTAGGTTTTTTATAATAAGAAAATAAATAGTTATATTGCAATATTAAAAAAAATTGTGTTAAAAATCTGCATTCTTTATTAAACCACCATATATCTCATATTATAAGGTCAAATCTCTATATATATATATATATATATTAGAAACGAGGCAGAACAATATATTATATATATTTCATAGACAATTATATATTTCAAAATGATTTATATATTTATATGAAATATACAAAATACACATTTTTTTCCAATATATAAAGATTATCCATTCCATGGAAATATTCAATATTTATTGATTTTCAGCTTTTTACCAACAAAAATTCAAAAAAAATTTGATGGTTTTACAACATTATATATATACAATTAAAGGAATATCGTGCCCATGGCAATATATATAATATATAAAGTCTTATAATTATTATCCGAATATATTTAATACTTTTACATTATGAATGGAATATAATACATTTTTTTAGTAGATTTATAATCGGATTAAGAAATGTATGTTGAAGTTGATCTTGTTTGGAACGTGTCAAAAAGAATACCAAATTTAAGTTGAAAATGGTGAATTAATTTTAAATATGTTGTTGTGTTTTTCATTTTAAATATGAAATTAAAGGAATTGACTAAATTGAATTATAATTGTTTAAATAAATAAGTATTAGACTAAAAAGTTTGATTAGTGTATATATGTTATTCAAATTGGTAGATAAAGTTTATGATGAAAGAATGGAAATAGATTTATTTGATTTATATGTTAATTTTTTTGTTTTGGACTTTTTTTTTTTTAAGTTGGAAAGAATAATTATATGTTAAACTATATTGTATGTTGGATTGGTTCAAATGGTTTAATGTCAAAAACAAAACCAATTTTAATCTTTACGTTAAAATAACAACACAGCTAAAATCATAAATTTGCCTTAATATAGGTTGAATTAAAATTTTCTTTTACAATTAAAATTTACGAAAAGCAAAAGACCTTGTTTAATTAAAGCAACATTAAAAATCAATGAAAGTTCAAACTAGCTTTAAAATGCTTGATCTGAGGAGGTTATTAATGTTTCTTTATGTCTTTTTTTAAAAAAGATAAATGAAACCCTTAAAAATAGTTGATTTTTTTCAATTTTTTCCATATTTAAATAAATTCCATCTAGGTTGAAATTAAAATGAAATATTATTTATCAATGTGGAGCTGACAAGCATTATTTGAATATTCTTAATTAAAAAAGTTGAGAACTTTAAATTTTTGAAATAAGAGTAATATTGATTATTCTCAGTTCATATGACAATAAATGAATAATGTTTAATGCAAATTTTATAAATAATGTGATCATGCATTAAAATATTAATTTTATTGTCCTAATTAAAAAATAATTGAGAGATCATTTTTAAAAATTACAAATAAATGAATTTCTTATATAAAAGTTAGCCAATTAAAAAAATAGGTTTTTAAACATATATATTTATATATTATATTCAATTGTTGAGATTCGTGGTAATAATGGACTTCCGGATCTCCCCCATATATACACCAATTGTGTCATGTGTAGGTGTGTGTACAAACACACATTGCATAACATACATAGCACGACATCCATTGCATAAATTGAATGGTCAAGTCATTAACAAGTAATTCCATTTTAAATTTTAAATTATTGTATATTTATTTTTTCCGGAAAATTAAGGTTTAAAATTCTCCCCTAGCTTATTCCGAGATATCGATTTCTTCGTGACTATCGTTAATGCAAGACTTTCTCATGCTAGATCCTTAATAATTTGTTTGATACTTATTCATTACTTGTTAGTTCTTCTTTGAATATTTGTGAACAACCATTGGCCTATGATCTACGAACCTTGTGTTGTGCTACTACTTTGACCTTACAGTAATAGAGTTATTTTCGGTGATGTTCGGAGTTTCGACCGTTTCGAGGCATTCGTCAAAACGTTTTGAATGCAATTTTGAAGTCTCTCCTTAGATTTCGTTGTTCTCATCCTTAAATGGAGAACTATTAATTTCTGTTAATTCTATTCAAATGTAAATTTTCTTTGCGCAATCTAGACCAGATTTAAAAGAAATTTCTATAATAAAAGTATTTATTCCGCATGTTATATCAAATTAAGGTAGTTATCCTATAATATAGTGATCCTTTTTTATCGAAATACCGATATAATCCATGATTGCTAATTAGAATATAAAAGTCAAGGTAATTATAATATATATATAATATATTTAGTATTTATAAAAATAATTTATAAGTACAAGAGCAATTCTAGTAGAGTCCTACATTATGGGTGTGTTGCGCACCAGATATATAATTGGGAGGCTTTGTAAACATTATATAGGAAAAAAATATTATATATATTTCATTAGTTCGGTGCATACTTCATTCAAATTTATAGAAGTTGATCCCAGATTGTATACGAAAGAATATTTGTTGAAGTTCTCCCGGATTGGAACTCAAATTCTTGTGCAACGGTTATATGACATGTGGTACATACGAGTTGTGTTGTCACTAATTTAATGCGTGACTAAGTATAACTTTAATATGACCTAATGCTTTACATATTTTTATGACTCGTGGTTAGGCTCGTATATTGTGATATTAATTGAATAGACCATTCATAGGGTCATATGATTTCCATAATTATAGTATTGGATTTTATAAATAAGAGTGCATTTATGGCTTAATAAGAGCGATTTATTTGATATATATGATCCTTTTATTGTAATTGGGACGTATAGCAAAGTAAGAGTTCTTATGGTATTTTGGCAAGAGTGTTATTTTGATGATGTGACAAATGCGTAAAAAAAAAAAATGAAGCAAACAAAAGAAATTTTCTCACCTTGTTTCTCAATTCAACATACATTTTCTTTTGGAATTTTAAGAACTCGGTTCTTGCTTAAATATAGAAGGTGAAAAAATTTTCCTTTCATTAGCTAAAAATTTCCTTGGCAAGCTCAAGTAATTGATAAGTTCATTAATTAAGGTATGATGTTATTGTCACGACCTATTTTCACTAAGTCGTGCGGGCACCTACCTTTCCCACCTCGGTAGGCGAACCCTTATTCCAACAATCAAAAATATATAAATAAAGCGGAAGAAGATAAAATAACGTAAGTCTCACGATAATAATATAAAGAAATATAGAAATAATGAGAATCCAACCCTAACATAATATCGGGTCATACAAGAGCATCTAACTAAATACTATAAGTCCGAATCATAATAATACATAGTAGCCTAAAAGATCATGTCCCGAGAATGAAACAAGACATAAGGATAAAAAGAGTCATCGACATCGATCGTCCTCATGCTCATCCCGAAGGACTCGAATCGAAATCCTCGAATATTAGCCACGAAGAGTAGAAATCGATCTCGGTTGGTACTCGCATTCATAAAAGAATGCGCAAGTGTAGGTCAAGTACAAACAACGATCTCGGTAGGTATCATAGGCCGACTAAGACTAGATAACGTATATAAAGACAACAAGCAAGAAAAACATATAAACCAACAAGTACAAGTCAATATGAATCCATATCCTGAGAACAAGTCATCTTTTATGTTATAGCATCTAAACCCAATTGTGCCAAGTCTTAGTATAATCAATCCGAATCGGTACATCACGGTAGTATCACAACAATCAACGGGAACCAAGATATAATGCAATGCAATAATGTATGTAGGATGAATGCAATGCATATGCGATTTTGTACAACATGTCCGGACGGAGCTTAACTCCACGTCTCGGCGATCATGACCCATGGGGGACCCGCGAAGTCCATGTACCACTCGCTCCGGAATATAACCTCGGATCACGAGCACACTCTCACGATCCCGGCAAAGACCTCGGGCATCGGACACTCCATCGTTCCCGGCAAGAAACCTCGGGCAACAAACACTCATCTCTCTTTTACCCTCTCCAAGCAAAGACCTCGGAGGCTACACTCTCTCACATATCATCATTAGTGCCATAACCATGCATATATCAATGTATCATGGAAATGCATATGAGTATGATGAAATGTAATGTTAAAAAACCAATTCAATCCGAAACGGTACCGCACATGGAATACAAGTAATATCAGCAATAAGGCTACACAAAAAGCCACAATGGAATCACCATTCTCATCTCCATATCAATCAAGTAAAGCACCGCAATATCATAGTCATGATATATCATTAGTCACAGATACTCAATGTCTCAAGTGGCAACGAGCACAAAAAAAAAAAAATAGATCAAGATAAGTCAACAACACAACGGGATGTGTATCCCCCAAATCATACAACAAGGTCCAACCTAAGAAAATATCTAACCCAACTTGATACCCGAGGTTTATATGCATTCTCCGACAATATCATCTAAACATACGCTTCGCTAATCAAAGTCTCACCATAAGGTAAACCGTAACCTACCTCAATGCCGACCAGGTGTCACGAACTCCCATGCCAAAGCTTTTTTTCCGAAGTGCTTCCGATCGGACAAGGTCTTTAGTGCTTATTCGTCACACAATATGTGTACGCTACCCAATAATACTTCAACCTATATTAAGACGCCAACAACTATGGTTAAGCTACGGGGAGATTCAAACGTATTCTAACGTTAGTAACTCCTTTCTAGATGTTTAGGCGATGTTTTCTCTTGTATCTAAACCAACCACATACTACCAATACAACATCAATAATTATGTGTTCAATACCAATCCGGACAGCCCACACAATATTCTAAACAACCCACATTCATAACATGCAATAACGATTCACATACGGCTTCGACATTCTCAAGTTACTTTTATTAGTTTGTAGCCTTAACGTTTGCATGTAACAACTTATAACAGCCCATCCAACATACAATATGATGTATACTCTTAACTTATAATTATTCTTTCCAACTTAATGAAAACACAAGTCCAAAACAGTCCACTACCACAACATGTCCAAAACGAGTCTCTAACCGACAACATAACGATGTTCGGAATTCTTGCAAACGTTTACGAACATACTAAGCCAACCACATGCGATTTTTATACATCATTTCATGTCTTCTTTTCATATAATTTCAGTAAGTTATGACCAGCTATCCACACGACAAGTACAACATCAATTCATACGCAACTACGCTATATCGTCATTTTTATAATCCTTATAACAACTCACAAATGACTTTAGTTTCAACTCCAACCATTAAACACCTTCATTTCCATCATAAAATTCATGATAATAACAATCAAAATATCAAGTAAAAACAGTTCACTAACTTCTTCACAAAACAGTCCACACACGGCTACACCATGCTTCAACATCTCTCACATAAAATCATAGATTCAACCATTTTCATACTAACATAACTTCACCTTTAACCTTCCAATTCTTTTCATTCTTTTTACCATGAGATCTATGATAGTAACAACCATATTTATTAAAGAAAATCAGTCCATTAATTCCACCAAAACAGTCCCTACGGCCAACTAACATTCCAACACCAACTTTCATGATTTTATGCATGCGATTCATGTTCGTCAAGTTACAACCATACTTCAACATCAACACATATAACCCCATAACTACCATCATGTTCCAACATCAACACACCTTATTTCATGCATACAACTTATATTCACACATCTACATCACCCTTAATACATGAAAAGAAAGTTAGATCTTACCTTGACAACTTGACTTCTCTACTTGGCTAGAGTTGGTGACTTGAGATGGAAATGGTTCTTGTTGCTCCAAAGACTATCTTCACGTTTTAGGGACCTTCTAAAGGGTTGAAACACCTTGGAAAATAATTTTTGGATCAAGACTCAAAGGGCTCAAAAATCAGCCCCTTGGCCGAATGCTCTCTCTCTCTCTCTAGGTTTTCTTTCTTTGTTGTGAAGTTGAAATGAATGTAATGGCTGATTCTTAGTCATTATTTGGTTAAACTTTGATGCCTACAAGTTGGTCACATGCTCCACTCATGACATTGATTCATTCCATTAACTTTACACTTTAAATTTTCTAATTTGTTTTCTACAACTTTCGGCTAGATTGCCAACCTCACCTTTGTTTCTCCTTTCTTCTTTCTTTTTTAATTGTTTATGAGACAATTGCATGTGTAGTGAATGAATCATACACTAACCTTTGTCCATTGCAATCATACAAGGATGAATGTCAATATTTAAGTGTGAAATATTCTTCCTAACATGTGTGTCTTCATAAAATAATGTATGCTTTCATAAAGTGATAGATGCCCTCAATATTCAAATGCATGCCTCACTTTTTCTCCCCCAATTTCAGCCACCTTGGCCGAACCTCACCTCTTATTTTCTTTCAATTTGGTTGTCCACAATATAATGTAAGTGTAGTGGATGAATCACATTTAAATGTATATTTGTATGTCTCCCATAATAGTCTTATTTAAGATGACTTTGAGTCATCTTTTGGACATGGCATGTTAATGCTCATATTGGCTCATTGTTGCCACTAATTTTAACTTAACACCACAATTAAGTAGTTCCTAATTTCCATTAATGCTTCTATACCAAACAAAATTTGTAGATAAATTGTGACTTCAAACGAAATCGGAAGTTAAAGTCTCTACTTTGTATCTTGAGATAGTCTTAATACTCAGCCCGACTTGAATCATCCATATCTCCTTACCCCGATATCATTTTGACGAGCTGTTTGTTGCGTTGCAAACTAGACTCGATGAACTTAATTTTAGGCTTTTGAAACACCTTAAAACTCCTCATATACTAGGAGATATGCCTCCTACAATATAGGCTAAAATCGGGTCCGAGATTTTACTGAAATTGTTCCGATTCATTTCGTTTAACTTCTAATCCTCTTCCAACCTCATGTAACCTCTTATACATACATATACACAGTCATTTACATCCATAACAATTCATATACATGTCTCGAAGGGTCCGTAGAATCACAATAACCATAAGTAGAACTCACAAAGCTTCGACGAAACTCCAATCGAAAAAGTATATTCCTATCTTTTGTCCATCTTCTATATCATTACTAATAATCTCAAATACTTTAAAAGGTCACTCACATTACCTCATATACATACTCATAACGCGATTTCAAATCCTTTAGGTTACCTGGTCACCTCGAGATACTTAAGACAACCATATTTATAACGATATTCTTACTAACTCGATTAACTTTCCTTGAACCTTCTTAACTCATTCTTTCTTGTTTTAATACAAGTAGCAAGGATTATTATGGAGTGTGACATTCTCCCTCCTTTAGAACATTCGTCCTCGCATGTCAAATGAGGACTAAAACTCGTCAATTAAATAACCGAATCACCCGTTATCGCAGACTATAGACAGCAAGATTTGACCACGAAAAGGGTGTTTTAGGATTATATTATGCCAAGTTGTAAGATGAAATAGTAGTA
>NW_026723844.1:0-5578 GCF_029784015.1 Lycium ferocissimum
TTTTTTGGGGGCGTCGCCCGGGGTGCACGGGGAGAGGGGTTGACCCTGGCCCATTGGGAGGTCGCCACGGTCCCCCCCCGGGGAGGGTGCTTTTGGATTATTTTTTTGTGATAATTATGGGAAAGGGGGGCCCTTCCCCCTTAGATGTCAACTCTTAGAGACTCGTAGTCCGTGTAGGGGAAGATGTGTCGGCCTTGTGGGCCATATTTTGTATATCTTTTTTGGTCGTGGGCCCATGACTTTGGTGGCATAGCGGTGATATGATATATGATTTGTCGTCCAACTCTAATGGTGTACGATTAGAATCGAAATATTAGGCTCATTTTGATGTTACGAAAATGGCGGGGGTGCCGGTGCCCCAATTTCCCGTTAGTGAGGGGCCCCCCCTTACTTAAAAGGGCCAAAAACCCGCCGACAAACTAACACCTTCCATCGGGCCCAAAAACATAGCATACACCGTAATAAAAAATTTTTGGGGAAAAAACAAACAGCCCCCTTTTTTTTTTCAAACCAAATAAAATCAAAAAAGGGAAACGTCTTGTTTATATACCCCTGGCACATCGGTAAATAATACATACAAACACCCGGCTTACGTGCCCAAAAAAGGGAATATCTACACTACAACCCGCCCCTTTCAAAAGAACCCCATACAAAGCACCGACTCGGGGGCCTCCGGAGGAAATGGGCTCCCCAATCCCGGGCATTTCCGCACCGACCCCCTGGTACGCGGGGCTAAAGCCCCCCCGAAGAAAGGGGTCTAAATATGTCGAGCATGAAAAGCAAGATACATCAAACGAGGTCATAACTAAAGTAAAGTCAAAGTGAAGTCGTAATAACACACATCTAAGTACTTACACCCCACCACAAAATCATGCTTAAATACCGCATCGTAATTCATATGGAATACGTAACCATGTGGATCCCCTCTCTCGGTGATCAAACCTCTGGAGAAAAACTCTCAAAATCTTATAAAATGGGTCCCGGGCCCCGGCGGAGAACGTGTCCCCCCATCAAGGCCAACACGGAAACCCGGAAAATTTCTCCCCTTTCCCCCAACACAAACACATCCAAAAATATACCTATCACGGGTTTTCAAAAAGGGAAACCCCCCCGGGGAGGTTCAAAACCGAAACACAAACCCCCGGGAATATATCATAGGGCCGATCTATAGGGCCGGGGATCCTGAAAAGGTAAACGAACCAAAAGATCGAAAGTGACCACACGCATGGACATATGGGACCCCCGAATATGGGGAAACAAACCCCTTTTTTTTTGAAAATAAAAACCATATAAAACAATTTTTTTTCCTAATTTCGCCGGGAAAGTCAACGAATTTTAGAAACCACAAAGTACCCAAAAAATCAGGGGATAAAAATCCTTATTTAACTGAAAATACATAAATAAATAGTCATAATAAGAAAATTTTAAAATTTTTCCCGAAAAATCCTAAGGTAGCAAAAAAGGCCGCGGCCCCAGGGGCGGGTGCCCCCCCCCGCCCGACCCGACTGAGGGGTAGGGGAGAATGATGTTTTATGAACTTACATATTATGTTTTGGGGCTTTTCGGGTGTATGAAAAGTTACGGACTTTTGGTTTTGGGGCTTTGGGCAATATCTCTTTGAAAACAAAACTTTTTTTTAAAACCAAATTTTTTGAAAACGTAACTCTTTTGCAACCTTAGAAATTTAGTCATACAAAAGAGGGAGGATCGTAACCCCGCTTAAGGGTACGAAAAAAAGAAAAAAAAAAAAACGTTGAAACTTAAACTCAATCATACCCAAGAATAGGGAACATCCCAAAGGATCCCCGACCAACAAATACAATCCAAACCTCCAAAATTTACGAAGGGAGTTCCCCAAGGCCAAATCAGTCATACCTTAATCCGTCTAAGACATGCCAAAAGAAAAAAAGGGTAAGCTTCCATCCGGTTTTCTTCCCAAGCTAATCCAAACGTAAGTTCCTTCTCAAAAAATTCAACAACATCAAAAGGGATCGAACATTAGTCCCCAAAGGGTCCAATCCCAAACCATTGCTTTTTCTACCAAAAATTGGGAGATTTCCCCCATATATTCACCCAAAGAAATTCAACTGCCCCAAACGTCAACAACAATAAAAAACCCCCTTTAAAACTCAAAAGAATTTCAAACGATTCTAACATAACAAGTCATTTCCACCTTGAAAATTCCCAAATTTTACAACTTAACTACATATTTTCAAACTACTACCAACGATGCATATTCGAAAAAATTCAAACCTTTCAAACACAAATCAATAACATTTCCCCAAAATTTACAAAATTGTTCAAAACAATCCCAACCCAAAAAATAAAACTAAACCCTCCAAGTCCAAAGGGAAAAATCCAAGCATTTCTTTTTCCCAAATCATAAACCATACTAACAATTTCACCAAATTTCGACATTATCTTCCAAATTTATGAAACCCTTAAAATTTCTTAAGGGTTTTAAAACACCCCCCAACAATTTCCCCCTTGGCACATTAAGCCTTTTTCCTCTTGGATTCATGACGACAACAACCAAAAAATACAAATAAAATATTTTCTATAATACCAAAAACGCCCTATTGGAACCCTCAACCTACACCCTTCCAAAGTTTTATTCACTTTCACCATTACCATAACACCAAAAAATGTTGTATACAATTAAATCACTATCTCCACCATAAAACAACACACGGCCAACCTTAAATTTTACAAATCAAATTTAACATCCTATTTTCTGATTTTAATTCATTTTCCCTAAAAATCCACAACTATCAAATTACACTAAAATTGTTCTCATGCCCATCAACAACATAACCCCCGGGACAACTCCCAACATACAACCTCTCATGATTTTTCCCTCCTTTCCAGCAATCACGTTAACACTCCCTAAAAAATGTAAAGAAGGATTAAATCTTACCTTTTTTTTACTCCCCCTTTCTGCTGAATTTTAAAATTTTTTGGGAAATTTTGGATGAAAAAAAGAGATTTTAACAAACCAAAACGGGAAGTCCTCGTACCAAAATTGTGCGGTTGTTGATCGGGTGGGGAATCTTTTGCCGGAGTTGGGTTTTTAACGTCTATAATTCTCTATGTTCCTATCAATGAACGGTTGGTTCATTAAAACAGCCAGAACTTCATTTTGGACTTTGAACCCCCAAAAACCCCCATATACTATGAGATAGCGCCTCCAAAGTTTAAATAAAATCCGTCCCGCGTTTTCAAATTTTGTGAACTTTTTTTTTATTTGCTCAATCCCGAAATATTCCGAAAATTTTCCATACATGATATTTATCACTTTTTAACTAATAATGGCCATGTTCCCGTGTTTCAAAAAATTCTTTCCCCCTTAAATTTCGAGATCGTAATTCACCCTTTTTTTTCGTTTTACACCCGGGTTTTCAAAACATCTTTCTTATGGGTACACGTCAAACTCATGCTCGAAAACGGGGTTTAAACCTGGGGGTAGCACCGGTGCCCGTCGCGGCCCCCGCGGGGCGTGACAAAAGTAATGAAAAAACTTTCGTATCAACATGGTTATTCATGTTTTTGAATGTCTTATAGAATCTTTCGGGAATAGGATTTTTTATACATCTTTTATTCCCAATAAATAGAAGACTCGGGGGTTAGTCACTATTCTAAGGGTTCTAGTATAAAAGTGAATAAGAATCATAAACCATGCTGGGAACATGAAGGGGTTACCTCAAACCATTCGATAACTTCGTTAGGACATCCCAAAAAGAAGGAAAGGATAGGCTTTACATACCTTTAGCGTTTACCCAACAACACGTATATGTTAATAGTACTTTAACCTATATTAAGTGTAAAGAACTACGATTAGGAAAAGGAATTCAAAACGATTCTTCTTTCTCCTTTCTAAATTTTGGACATTTCCTTCAAATCAATAAATCAATCAACCCAAACCCCATGTCATACGTTCAAGTGCAAACCCCGAGACCCTTAAAAAGACTAGAACTCTTGGACAACCCCCAATATTCCCAACACCCAACCAATATACTATAAAACCCCGATCTTAAAACCAAAAGAACAAAAACAACACATTTTTTTTTTCCCAATCCATGAACTATACCAAAACCCCCGTTAAAACATCTTTACATAATTAAAAAAACATATTAACCCCCTATTTTTCTACAATAGCCCAAAAAAATTAAACTTAAACTTGAACCATTAAACCTTATTTTCATCATAAAATCCATAAAAAAAAACCAAAATACCAAGAAAAATCAATTCACCATTTCATATGCAAACAGCCCCCACCCCTAAAATTTTTTTTTCAATCAACAATTATAACTCCCATATTCACACACAATTTCCTTTTTATAAACTCAAATTGTTCCAAAAAGTTAAAAAAGAGGTCAAATCTTCACCTTGATCAACTTTACTCCAAGGATCAATCCATTTGAAATCCTTGAAGGTGTATAACCCTTTAACTCAAAATTTTTTCCTTTTTTTCAATCTGGGCCCAAAACATCCATGGCCCAGAGCTTCTTTTTTTTTCTTCAATATTTTTTTTTGTTCTTGATTCAACTAAAATGAATTGTGAATTAATGAATCACTTGGGCTATATATGAGTCTCCCCAAAAACAATCCCCCTTATTTTCATCTTTTCCCCCCTTTTTTTAAAAGAAAATCGGGGGGGGGCCCCCTTTGAATTAATCCTAATTAATTTACTTAATCATAATTCTTGCTTAATAATCTAATCCCAATTAATTTAACCTAATCTCCAAAAATATATATCAAAAAAATTTATGGCAACTTGTGCATTAAAAAAAAATTGAAGGTTAAAAATCCTCCCGGTCCCAAAATAGTCTTGTCCTTGACTCGTTGCGATTAGCTTTAGAATATCCCAATATTTAAAAATACGGGATATAACAGAAACCCCATCACAAAAATTTCAAAATTTTGCTTACAAATTATCAAAAAATTAGGCATGTATAACTCAAATTCATAACCCTAAAATCGTTCTAGATTTAATGAGGGCAAATACGTACCTTGATTTGATGATTCGGAAACGATTGCGCGGTTTATGGAAAGCTCTCCTTCTGAAATTTTTTTCCCCATTTTGGGAAGATTGTTTAAAAGTAAGTTTTGACTAGAATGGGTTAAAGAGAGTTTTATTGGGGGGGGGAATTGAAGGGGAAATTTGGGGGAGACAAGATAATTTTTGGGTGGGGAGTTTTTTATTTGGGGTTGAAGGTCGGGGGATCACCCTTTTTATTTGAGTTACTAGCCGCCGGCGGAGATGCCTTTCCCTCGCTCCGCCTTGCGGATTGGGCTCCGCGGGTTTCCCTTTCAATTTCTTAACAAAAGGCCCGGGGGGCAAATCCGCCAACAATGCGCCCTCGCGGAGTCTTCCCGAAGCAAAACTTTTGGTACCCGTTCCAGTTGAGGGTATTTATCCTACCCTAGTGCAATATGAGTCTATTGCCAATTGAGATGCAACCTTAGTAAGCCTATTAGACCATCGAAATTTGGTACCATACGATTCGACCTATTTAGTAAAATTTCCCTAATCTTTTCATTCCAAGGGTGTGCTATTAATTTGTGTTCATAAGTGAAT
>NW_026723845.1:0-12469 GCF_029784015.1 Lycium ferocissimum
GAAGAAAGTGAGAAGAACTAGCAAAGCCAAGAAGACTTTTCAGATGTGGAATAGGACCGGATGAGTATAATCGAGTCTCAACTTGTTGATCAGCAAAAGAGATTTGGGAAGCTCTCCAAACTGCCCATGAAGGAACAACTCAAGTAAAAAACTCCAAGATCGACATGCTCACCACTGAGTATGAGATGTTCAAAATGAAAGTGAGTGAATCTATTTGTGAGATGCACACCAGAGTCACCTCCAAAATCAATGAGCTCCACTCTCTCGGAGAAGTCATAATAACTACAAACAAAGGTAAGACGCCAGGTATTACTTGACCTCGGGATAGCAAGGTAAATGCAATCTCAGAAGCCAAAGATCTAGATACGTTGACTGTCGATGAGCTTATTGTATACCTCAAGGTGTATGAGATGAAGATGACCATGAAGAAGGCAGAGAAGAATGAGGTGAAAAGGGAGAAGAGCCTGGTTCTCAAAGCTGTAAAAGGAGAGTCCAGTGATGATGACTCCGAAACGGCTTATCTCACACAAAGGTTTCACAAGATGATAAAGAAAAATGGCATGTTCCCTAAAATAGAAAACCCAGTAGAAATGACTACTCCTATCACAAGTGTGGGAAACCTAGTCATTTCATAAAGGATTGTCCTTAAACTAAGAAGGACTATTATAACACAACTGCCAAGAGGAACCAGGTCCCCGACAGGAGTTTCAGAAGGAAAGAGGTCGTCGATAAGATCAGGAAGCAAGCACTTGTACTGGGAGACCTCAAGTTTGTCTGAGGATGAAAATGACAAAAGGGATTTGTCCATGATGGCATTTAATGATGGAGCAACTGAGCGTAAGTCAGACGTTGCACTCACGGCTGAATCTTACACAAGTGATGTTGATAGTGAGAACAAAGCGGTAAATTTCTTTGATATAAAGAAGAACCTGAGAGATTGCTCTCAGAAAAAACTCATATCACTGTCAAGTGTGTTAATTGATGCCTATCATGCTCTGGCTGCTGAGAGAAAAAAGCTAAATCTTGCTCTTGATGAAATAAAATCAAATAAGGAAAACCTGTATGTGATAACCAAAAAAATGAAGAAACAGTTGTTTGAGACAAACCAACAAAATATCCTGTTGGAATGTCAAGTGACAAAGGAGATGGAAACCTCCTCCAAAATAAGAGGAGCAGCAAGTGAGACTTCCTTAGAGCATAAAGCTGAACTAGAGAAAGTAAAGTCAAGTCTTACTGCTGAAATTGAGAATAACGAACTGCTAAGAAAAGATCTGGAAAAGGCTATGTTAGACCATGACAAAACTCAAGTGGACCTGGTCTTTTGACGCAATCTCCTCCTGAACTGAAAAAAAAAATATGAAATGCTAGAATAGGACTTGGCTTTAAGAAGGAGAAGATGCCATATGATCTCCACAACAAACATGTTCCCACGACTAAAGAGCAGCCAATTCCTCCTTGCGGGCAAACAAGTCGTCACCAATAGCCCTACAACATAAAGGCTGACATTGTTCAAAAGAATAGGAGTGTTGTTAAGAAGTGGAAACCTGCAGGAAATGGCAGTCCTAAAAAGAAAGGACATTTGAAGAGAGGGAATCGTCGCCGATGACTAAAAAGTGTCCGATTCACCCTTCGTAATTACAAAGGACCTGCCGGCTCGGGTTCCCAAATCCAATCACTAGCATCGCTAATGGTGGTGGGAGAAAGAAGGAGCAACAAGATAAATCGATGAACTCGTGATACAATCCGCACCTATGGTTAACACTCCCCTCAAAGCGAAAGTCCGACGTACGCGCGATGATAAAAGGAAGAATCTCTTATGAAAAATGTTGCAGAAAGGCATCATTTAAAATGTCTACATTATGTGAAAAGGGGAAAGATATAATTGTGAGGTAACAATGAATTGAACTGAACAGGTGGAGATTAAGGGGGAATATATGTCGAAGAATTATGCTGAACATGCAGTTATTAAGCGGGAAGGCATGTCGAATAATTGTGCTAAAAATTCACAACTGTGGGAAGATGTGCTGAGCAAGGGGGAAGAAATGGAAGACTGATATGTGATGATATTGTGGCAATTTTTGTCTTCCAGGTAAAATTGGTATTATCCTGCTAAGATGTTCCTGTGCCTTGACTTGACGGTCCGCTTAGTGTAGGAACGAATGGAAGTCAGGTTCTCGCAGAACACGCTTCTTTATAAGTTTGTCATCATCAAAAAGAGGGAAATTGATAGTTCCAAGTGCATCCATGCTTTGATGATTTTCAAACTGCTTCAGAACCAGATAGAGACCAGATCTATAATCTGCTCTTTGTGCATCTTGCACCGTCAGTAGAGAACAACTGCAAAGTTGAGCCACTTGCTGCACACAAGTACAGTTGTAAGTTGGCCCACGCTTTAGTTCAAAATGAATGAGTGGTCTCTATCCATCCCACATGCTACCACTATATATACAACATAATGACAACATATTGAGTAGACTTGAAAACCTAATCTAAATTGTGCAAAGCTGCCGACACAAGTTCTCAAGATCTCTTAAGAACAAAGTCACCTACAAGTTGAAGAACCTGATCCAAACACAAGTTTTAAGTCTACGTTCATTACACTGTTGTGAATCTTTGTTCGTTTGTGCTTAAACTTTAAACCTACTCTTCTTGTTTCGAAGCGGTTTATAGGTGATTTAAATTCTCAAAGTGTGCTTGTTGGAAATGTGTTTCACAAGCATTTGAGTGGTACAGTAGGCTAGATTTAGTCTAGGTGTATTAGTATCGTTGGCTAGAGTTAGTCAAGTAGTGATGCTTAAAATCGGTGTATTGTAAGGGTGGAGGGACTAAGAGAGTTAGTTTCTAGGTTGCAATTATTGTCAGGGTGAGGGATTATGGGAGTTAATTCCTAGTTTGCAAAAGGTTGTAATCGGAAGTTTCTCGTGTAGTGGAGTTGAAATCCTGCTGGGGTAGGTCATGGTTTTAATCCCTTGAGCAAGGAGTTTTCCATGGTAACATCCCGTGTCCTATACATACTGCATTGCATAAGGGAAATGGTACACAATCAGGTCCCTCATATACTGTTGGTAGACACACAGCCTGCAACTGGGGGGCTCGTGGCCATATAGAGCTTGGAAGATTGTCATTCTAGCTGGCGTTTGAAAAGCTTTGTTGTACCAAAATTCAGCCCATGGCAGCAAGGAAACCCATTCATGAGGGCTGTCAGCTACAAAACAATGCAAATATTGTTCTACACATTTATTCAAAGCTTCCGATTGCCTATCGGTTTGAGGGTGATAAGCAGTACTCATCGCCAAGATAGTTTCGTGTAGTCAATGAATTTCCTACTAAAAACAATCTTAAAAGTGAGGGTCACGACCTGTCACAATTATTTGGGGAGGATTGTGTTGCTTAATGATATGAATGCCAAAACCCTCGGCCACAGACTGAGCAGTAAAGGTAGCTGGAAGAGGAATAAAATGTCTGTATTTAGCAAGCCGATCAATTACAGTCATAATAGTCGCCTTCCCCTTCGAGCTTGGCAAGCAAGTAAAAAAATCCATAGATATCTCCTCAAAATCCATTTGAGGAATCGGTAGTTGCTACAAAAGGCTTGCGGGCAGCCTGTTAGTGCCCTTGGTAATTTAGCATAAAGCAATGTAAATCTTGATATCACGATGCATTGTTGGCCAATAAAAATTAGAGGACAAGCGGTGGAAGGTACAAGAAAAGCCAGCATGTCCACCAATCTTAGAATCATGAAACTCTTTGAGCAACCACTGTTTCAGAGAAGAATCCTCGGGTATGACTAGACGGTCTTTATAGAAGAGAAAACCTTTACGAAAGGTATAATCAGGATAATTAGCAGGTTCATTAACCATACCTTGCTGAATAGCTAACCATTCAGGGTGGACTTTGTTTGCTTCGAGCATCTCAGAAAGCCATTCAAAAGTGCGCTCAGCAATAGCATATAAGACTGCATCAAGAGGTCTCCATAGGGCGTCTGCTGCCTTGTTCTGCTTTCCAGGACGATAGTTGATTGTGAAATCGTAGCCTACCGATTTGCCCAACCTTTTTTTTTTTTTTTTGCTCTGGAGTCTGAATTACCTAATTTGTGAGATTTTGGAGTGACTATTGGTCTATGAGGATGGTAAATCATCGTCCCTTCAAATATTGCCTCCATTTTGCTACTGCTTGTTTGATGCGTACATCTCCCGATAGTATGTGGAGGCTGTTTGCATCCTAGGACACAACTTTTGACTATAGAAAGCTATTGGATGTCCTTGTTGTGAGAGTACTACCCCAATTACCACACCCGAAGAGTCAATTTCCTAGTTAAAATCATCATCGAAATTGGGTAGCGCTGGAATAGGGGTGGAACTGAGCCCGAGTTTCAAATCCTCAAAGGTTTCATGACCCAATTTTGGCTAAGTCATGCGGGCACTTACCTTTTTCACCTCGGTAAGCGAACCCTCAACCCAAAGATAATAAAGGCATAAATAATTAACTCAATTAAGCGGAAGAGAATAATTCACGCAAGTCTTACGATAATATGGAAGAAAGTACGGAAATAAGAAATACACCTAGGGTATGGGCTAATCCATACAAGAGCATCTAATGAAAAGTGTACAAGTCTGGAATATAATAATACATCATATATGTCTATGTCTAAGATGGAAAAGTAAGACATAAATAAGAAGAAGCCTCAAGGGCGCCGAACGTCTCGTGCTCAAATTAGAAACTCTCAAGTTGTCACCGATAACCGACTATCGACCACGCTGAGATGGAGGTAGATCCAACTCGGAACTCGCATTCATAAAAGAATGCAAAGAAGTGCGAGTCGATACAAAACAAAGTACTGATAGGTATCATCGGCCAATTAAGCATAGCTAACATAATTCAGAAAATAACGCCGGATAGGCAGATAAATCAACAAGTATAAGTCAAACACAATTCAGAACCAGGTATCCGTCATCACCTAGGTTGAAGCATCTAAACCAAGTGTGCCGGGTCTCAATATATCCAATCCGAATCTAATAACACGATAAATCACCAGAAGATCACTATATAAGCCATAATGCAATGCAATGCAATAATGTATGTATGCAATGCAATGCTATGTACACATGTACTCCGGACGGAAGTATCGACGTCTCAGTAGCACCACCCAAGATAACTCCCAAAGTTTAAGTGCTACTCGTCTTGGATCTTTGCCCAACAGACAGACGTGACTCCGCATCTTTGCCCATAGAGGATTTTTATCTGCACCACCCTGGGGGAACGACAGAGTCCATGCACTCACTCAATCCACGATTTCGGGACAAATATCGGATGTCGGACTTTCAAGTCATCTCATCAAAAATTGAGCCTAGCTTATCACAGTGTTTCATCAAGTACCAACAATGTATCAACAGTACATCATGAAGGGTGAGAATGCCTGCAATGTATGTGTCAACTTCAATAATAAGATCAATATCATAAGTACCAACATGGGTACGCCAACAATATCATGAAAGATTACACAAGTCATATAGAACTCTATCCTCGTATCAACATCAACAGGTGAGGTATTACAATATTACAATCAAGATGGAACAACAGTTCCCAATATCTGCAATCAATAATGTGCATCAAGCCAATCACAATAGAACAATCAAGTCATAACACAATGGGTGGCTAGCCCCAATCACACAACAGGGCCCAACCCAAGGCAATATCCAACCCAAGGCAATATCCAACCCAACATTATACCCGGCGTTTACATGCTCTCTCCGACAATGTCATCTAAATATATGCTTCGCTACACGAAGTCTCACCAAGGTTAAGCCATAACTTATCTGGATAAGCATAACCTACCTGGATGGCCGAACCACAAAACACCAACAATCATTCCTTCGCTTTCCCCTTCCGCTAAGCCTCAAGATCAAGAAAGTCTAGGCATATTCGAAATCTAGGTTAGAAATCATGAAGATCAATACCTATATTGTTATCATTCAATTTAGGTCAAAACCCAACCCTAGAATTTGAGAAAACGGGGCCCACAAGGTCAAAATGGGAATTTCGGGAATAAAATATCAAATTAAGCACTAGGTGGTCAAAACCCAATAACTAATTGCTAAACTAACTCAAGGATTCACTTAATTTATAATTTCAAATAAGACCCCCAATTTTGGGTACAAACCCTAACTATTAGATTCAAGAATTCAACACTAATAATGGGAGATATATGATTAACAACCTTAGATACATCATAATCTAGCATAAACCCAATCAATTTCATAATTAATAAGCCTAGATAGGAAATTCATCAAAACCCACTTTTAATCTTCCATTACTAAGGGACTGACAAGGAAAGAGGAATTCTAAGATGATTTGGAGCAATGAAATAGCAAGAAGGTTAGGAGAACTTACCGCCAAGAATCTTCACCAATAATCCCCAAGAATAGTTCCCAAGAGCTCAAATTTCAGAATGGTATTAAATGATAGGCTAAGGGCTTTAAACACTTCATTTAATGAATTAACTGCCCATCACCTGCTTCCGCGAGACTAATACCGCTCTAGCGGTGCCACGACCGCTACAGCGGTCATGCCTAAATGCAGGGCGCTCCCGGCGGGGTGACGCACGGCGATACATTGTCAGCGGTCTTTGGTGCCGCCAAAGCGGGCACCAGACACCAGAAACTTCCTAAGTTTTCACACTTCAAGTCAAATTTTTGACTAATTCCCGAGGCCATCTACTCACAAATCACATACACAGACACACATAAAAATATGCTATGAACGCGCTTTCCAATAGAGTTCTCGTTAACCAGTCAACCCCCGATAGCTCAATTCTAACTTCCCAAACCAAGTACCAAAATGCATCTGATTGCATTGGGAACCGAACCAGACATACACACAAGTTCTAAACGACCATCCGGACCTCTCGAAATCAATAGATTTCCGAAAAAGGTCTGTTTATTCAAAAGTCAACTCTTTTTGCTTTAGCCAAAATTTCACAAAACGTCGCCCGAATAAGATCTAGACACCGCGGGATGTGTGTCAATGGTCCCCTCGGGTCAAAAGGGAGCTAACCAAGCTCAGGGAAGGTTCAAAAGGGTCGAAAATGCAATAACGACCAGGTCGTTACATTTTTTAGTGGTTGTTGGTCTGTGAAGATGGCAAATCATCGTCCCAGCAAATATTGCCTCCATTTTGCCACTTCTTGTGTGATGGCGTACATCTCCCGATGGTATGTGGAGGTCGTTTGCATCCTAGGACACAACTTTTGACTATAGAAAGCTATTGGATGTCCTTGTTGTGAGTGTACTGCCCCCAATCCCCACACCCAAAGAATCAGTTTCCATGTTAAAATCATCATCGAAATTGGGTAGCGTCGGAACAGGGGTGGAACTGAGCCCAAGTTTCAAATCCTCAAAGGCTTGTTGTGCTTGAGATGTCACATGAAAACCTCTTTTTGAAGTAAATCAGTCAATGGATTGCAATAATGGCAAAATCATGAATAAAGCGCCTATAATATCCTGCAAGGCCAAATAAACTACAGACCTTTTTCATAGACTTCGGTGTGGCCCACTACTAGATTGTTGAAATTTTTTTGGGATCGACAGCAAGCCCAGTTGAAGAAATAACATGGCTAATGTCACACCCCGATCTCACTAGGGTGTGATGGGCACCCGACCCCGTGCTTGAGCGAGCGAACCGACTCTTACTACGTACCGGATTTTTTTTTTTTGAATCTCTATGCCAAGTATACATAATAAGATTGCTGAAACATTTTTTTTTCTTTTAAATCAAGTAAAATATGTAACTGTACAAGACTTGTATCATATTACAAACTGACTCCCGAAACCCACGACTGTGTCTGCAAAGTCTCTAACTTCAAACAAGACATCATGGCATAGCACGCTGACTCGGCGACACTCCAGAGCAAATGGAGTTTGCCAACTTCGCCGGAACATCTTCTATAATGGCGTACGATCGTCCCGGGTGATCTGCGCGGCATGAAACGTAGCCCCGAAGAACAGGGGTCGGTACGAGCATTGTCCGAGTATGTAAGGCATGAATAGTAACATAATAGAAGATATAGCGATGAGTAGCAACATAGTAAAAAAGCGTACCCAAGTGTAATAACGAGAATGGAACCGTAAAACATATCATGTCTTGTAAACGTAGTCCGTACATCCGAGTGCCTCTAGGGCGGAATCATGCATGCTTAATCTTTGCGGAACGTGCCCCGATCCATATACTATCTTCGTGGAACGTGCGGCCCGATCCATTTGTATATACATGTACGTATTCTTTCTTTGAAAACATCTCATTTTCATATATAAAGAAAATAGAACATACCATATTGCCGAGGCGTCGGCTCCGATCCATTTAACCACTTATCCGCGTCCGGCATCCGCGTCCGGGACGATTTCATATCATTCTCCAGTAGTCGGTGGGCACGTGCGCCTATATAGCGCGCCCTTTTCCCCATCTTCCCCATATACATATACATATACGTATACTTATACATGTATCATATCATAGCATGGGGAGCCCGAAGAAAAGCTATAACTCTATTTGAGTGACGTAAGGTCGGTAACCTCCGATTATACTATGGAATAACCGGATCGTCATGTCTCACCTTGAAGGAACGATTATTTAAGGTGAGACTATCAACGAAGGGCAACATTAAGAGAACGTAGAACATGTCATATCAGATCAAGTACTTTGGAACCTTTAAAATAGTCATTATTCGTAAATAGCTTAACATTTTCATATCGTCGTATCCATGGTAAGAACATATCCTTGACATATTCATCATAGACGTCTTCTTATATCTGGCATCATCCTTGTCGTCATAAAATCATAGTCGTCGTTTTAGTCATGAAAACTATCAAACGTAAAGCTTAGATTTTGGAGAAAATGAATATTTTTGAAAACATTTATAACTTTTAAGAAGAAATCATGTTTGAAATCATAAATTCTAACTTTTGAAAATAAGGTCGTTATGGGAGCATTTATAATATTTCATTATGTGATTCATGCCGTAGAAAAGAAAAGGGCTTAGCCTTAACATACCGCGCCGCACCTTACTAGCTATGCTTATTCATCGGCTTGGTTCCGCTAGTCTACATCCAAGAAAGTTGATGCAACTATTAGATTTATTGACACATGCTTGTCTTAACCTTTCAAGTTCATTCACTTATAGTGCCGAAATTTCGGCAAAGACCTCCCCCCGTAAATGCACCATCCCCCGAGATTCTAACTCGGCCAAATTTTTAATCAACAACAATCCGGGAATTCAACCCGGCCAAACCAACAACAATGCCACAATCATTCTAGCAACACTTCAATATTCAATTCAATTCAATTCAATTCAATTTGCATAATATTCCGTCGAATCAATCGGCATACTACTTCACCCGAAACCTTCAAATTTAACAACAACCATACATTTCATTATCATCTATATTCATTAACTTCAACCACATTCTTCATTCAACGTCACATAATCCATAACGACAACAACTAGAATGTCGAATTACATTAATTTACACTAACTTACCAAAACACCTATTTCGACCATAATCACTCCTTACGTGTCTTCATGCATTTCCATCCATCTCCATACAATATAACAACAACATAACAATCAAATTACTAAATAAAATTGATCCATTTTCTCCTACACCATACAAGAACCATACGGCCACCATACTATATACATTCGTCCATGAATTTTTCACTTATTTCTTGACACTTCAATAACAACCAACATGCTACATATACTACATGCTTATTTTCTTGAATTCTCATCTTTTCATACATTACGACAACAAACAACATTCTACATAGACTCAACCCATTCTTTCCATGCAACACAACACAACACCACGACCAATCCATGCAATACAACACACGGCTACAACTAACATCCACAACTCAACAATCAAATTACTAAATAATATTAATTCATCACTTCACTTCAATATACACATACACTCGGCCAACATGCAACACACATATTTTCATGTATTTCATTCATTCCTTCATGCTACAACATATACCATCGTCCGCAATACATAAGAGAAAGGATTGAGTCTTACCTTTCCACTTGTTCTTCAACTTTCCACTTGGCTTAAGGTTTATGAATTCCATACTAATGAGTGATTTTCTTGTCCCAACGAATCTTCCACGTTAAAGAAGACATTTCAATTACTAGAAATGCAAGAGGAAAATAATTTTTGGATCATGTTCTCCATGGCTCAAGTTCGGCCAACCTTGGCCGAACCCCCCTCTCTTCTATTTTTTTTTGTTTTGCTTCATCGTTCTTTCTCTTCCACTCCCTTAAATTAAAAGATGACCACAGATATATACATATGTCTTCCACTACTTATCCATATTTATGCTTTGGTCCCCCAAGTTTGGTCACATGCCTCTCTTCTTTCTTTTCTAGATTTTTCTTCTCTTTTCTTGATTTTTCTCTTCTTTTCTTGAATTTCCTTACTTGGTCAAAGAAGACCAAGTGTCTTCTTTTTGTACACTTTAGTCCTTCTATATTTACACTTTGCCCCCTTTTCTTCCTTTCTCTAGAACTTTCTTCCTTTTTTTTGAAAATTTGCAAAGAAGACCAAATTCCTTCTTATGCAAGTTTTGGCCCCTTTAAGAATTTTCTTGAACTTTTATATAATCACCATTTTGCCCCTTGACTTCCACAATATTACCATGGTGCCACTTGCTTAATTTCCTTTTTCGCCCTCAACCTTTCTCAATATTCCCACAATACCAATATTTATAAATAGTATTCCTAATAACTCGGACATTAAAATTATTTTAGAACATAGTCTTGACCTTAATTTCTCACCATTGTCTCGCTATGTCCGGACGTACGAAATACGGGCTATAACAGCTAAGGTAGTTAACCTTGGTTTGTCCAAACTGGCACTTACTGTGCTTAGCCACTAATTGATGTTCTTGGAGCAATTTGAGCCCCAACTCCAAATTATCTAAGTGTAAAGACCAAGAGAAACTATAGATTAAGATATTGTCAAAGGAAACGAGCACAAATTTTCGAAGATAAGGCCTGAAGACGTTTTTCATGGTTGCTTGAAATGTCGAAGGAGCATTGGATAATCCAAACGGCATGACCAAAAATTCATAATGGCTATCATGGGCTCGGAATGCATTTTTAGAAGCATCAGCTGGATGGACTCGAATTTGGTGATATTCGGATAATAAGTCCAGTTTAGAGAAAAATTGAGCCCTATTTAATTCATGAAATAACTTATCAATTGAGGGAATTGGAAGCGTTTCACGAATAGTGATGGCATTGAGGGCCCAATAATCCACATAAAATGCCAGGATCCATCCTTCTTTCGCACTAATAAAACTGGAGATGAAAAGGGACTCCTACTGGCCTGAATTACTCCATCCTTCAACATATTAGCTACGAGTTGTTCCATATTTTACTTCTGAAAATATGGATAATGATAGGGCTTCATATTGACTGGCCATTCATTAGGATTGAGGTGAATAGCATGATCAATTGGCCGAACTGAGGGAAGTCCCTCTGGATTATGAAAAACATATAAAGAAGTCTCCAATAGTGCTCCTAAATCAGGAGGAATAGCAGCAGCATCCGCTGGGTCATCTTTCACCAGAACCAAGCAAAAACAAGTAGCAATAGTAGCAGTAGTGTAATACTTGCGCAATGTGTTCAATTGAGCCAGTTGCAAGTCTTCTGGTGGGTCGCCCACCTATTTGACTTGCTTCCCCTTCAAAGAAAGATCCATTTGACGAGTAGAATGGTCTATAAGCACAAGACCTAGAGTGGCCAACCAGGCTCCTCCAAGAACGATATCTACACCATGAAATCCCAAAAGATACAAATCCATCAATAACTCTGTTCCTTGCACAGCGAATAAACATTTTTAATGACACCCTCACATCGTAATCGCTGGCCATTGCCCACAACCACATTAGAGGCCGGTTCAATTTTAAGATTAAAAAACTTAGCCGCACAGGTTTGAACAAAGTTATGCGTACTGCCACCATCTACTAACACAACGACCGGTGATCCTCATATATGCGCATTCGAACGGAGTATAGTCGGGGAGTAACCTCTAGATAAGGCATTATAAGAAATAGTAGATAGGGCTTGCAACTCTAAGAATTGGAGTTCCTCTGCTAACAAGTCATAAGATGTGACTTGCTCTAAAGCATTTAATGGCTCAGAGTCCTCTTCCAGTAGAAGTATTTGGGGAAGATTTTTACACTTATGACCGGATACATACTGTTCATCATAATGATAGCACAACCCCTTCTCACAGCGTTGTTGCATTTAAGCCGAAGATAGCTGTTGTATAGGCATACTGTTATATCCCGCATTTTGTACGTCGGAATATTTCAAGACAATTGCGGGAAGTTAAGGGCAAGACCATCTTCAAAAAATTATTTTAGCATAAGTTGGTTATGAATATTATTTATGAATATTATTGAACGG
>NW_026723846.1:0-6082 GCF_029784015.1 Lycium ferocissimum
TTTTAACGGACGGGCCGCGCTTCCGGCAGAAAATATGGATCGGGTCGCACGTTCCGCAAGATACAATATATTTATAGGTCCCGCTAAAAGGGCACTCGACAGCGCAGTTACTCATCTCAAGGAATGCCCTATGATCTCGTCTTGTTACTATTTATGCTTCGCATCCTTCTATATGTTGTTACTCATGCCCATATACTCGCACGCTGCTCGCATCGATCGCCCTTCTTGTGGACGCCGCGTTCATGCCGCGCGTGCACACCTGCATTTAGCCGAAGATATTGGCGTAAGGATGTTCCAACGGATCGGCGAGCTCCATTTTCTCCGAGTGCCGCGAGAAGTCGCAGCATTACGATATGGTTCCATGTTCCATGTTAGAGACTTTGCGAACCGATGTTGTGTGTAGTATGTCGGTTTGTAAGTCGGCTCCATAAGCGAGTATTATTGTGATGCATTATTCTACGGGTCTTATACGATCCCGAGTTTTACTTGATTTGAAAAGGACGAAAAGCAAAGTTGTTCGAAAAGCTTTTCATTATGTACTGTTATGCTATAGGCTCAATATGATTATGAGTGTCCAGAGAGTCGAGGGTTATTCACTAGGTAAGGGTCGGGTGCCCATCACGCCCTAACGAAAATCAAAAGGATGTGACGGACCCAACACCCAACCAGGTCGTGCGGTGGAGGCTCCCGCCGCAGCATCGTTATTAGTGTGCCTCTGTGTAGTCCTATCCCTTTGTCTTGATATGCTTACCGACGCATCGAGGGGCGGGTGCACGATCTTTAGTTGGGGGTGGGACTATACGATTTTAGTATAGTGTAAATACGTGTGTAGGAACCCCTCGGCTTTTTCTTTGCTGCAGTCTTTTCACGGGGATTTTATTTTTTGTTGAAAGCGGCATGTTTAGGATGTTGCTTAGGTTGGTGGAAGTAATTTTGACTTATTTGGTGTTATTACGTAACCGACGGCATGTGTTATGATTTGTTTTGAAATTTTAGAACCCCTCGAAATTTGAAAAATACATACTTAGGAATGTTGATTGGTTACATGATTGATTCTTTATATAACATTATGATTATTGGGGTATTGTGTGTGATGAATGACATACCGGAGGTCACAAGTGTAAAAAAATGATTGTCCTTGCGCCAATGTGTGTGTGAGTTGTTAGTTGGATTCGTTTTATGCATGTATAATCTAGAACTTGCACGGTTGGTCTTGTTTGAAATCCGGAAACGAGTTTTGGTTGTGAAATGATCTTAGGCTTCCCGTGTAAATAGTCACTTTGCCTAAATACGCCTCACCAAAAGTAAAAGTATCCTAGTTTCCCACACGAGGCTCGTTGACCTTTTTTCTTGACTAGCCAATGCAGAACTTAGTTCCCTTTGTGAAATAAGTCCATCTTCGCACCCGTTCCACGCTTGATGCTACAAGATAGATGAGGCGACGCCTACGTTGGGGGTGAATTAAATGTGAAATAGATGTTAAAAACATAAGTTGGGGGTGGTGAGGTTGCTAGTGGAGACTCAACGTGATAGTTGTATATATATATAAGAAAAAAAAATCAAATAAAAGCGAGAAAATTGCAACACAAAAAGATTTGCGAAATGGTTAGGAATAAAATCACATCGAGGTCGAAAACTTGAAAGGAAATAAAGAGGTGGAAAGAAAAGAGGTGAAATTACGGTGAAGAGATATTGTAGTGTTCAAGGAGGGGTGAGTCACTAATATCCAAAAGTATCCTACCCGTCCTAAGCCTACATTACAAGCCAAAACAAGCCCCAATGTTATCACGACCGAACGAGCCTAGGATGAAAACATAGAAAATAAGGGCAAGCCTATGGTATTTGCGTATGTGTAGATGTGAAGTTCTTTGTGAGTGTGAGTGTTATTCTTCTCTCTTTCGTCTTAAGTCCCGTTCTTATGGTATATATGTTTGTTGGGACATTCGTTGGTCTTTGTGAGGGCATAAGGATGAAAATTGAGCAAATGAAGTGACCGCCTAAAGTAGCATTTGTGTGCATCATAATATACCTGATAAGGTAATGTCATGCATTGAAGGCTTCACCGTTAGTTATAGCGTTCTTGTGTATCTTTGCTAAAGAAAATTGAGTGGTCCTTGGAAGAAAAACATGCATGCTAGTAGTTCGAGTTAAAACCAATGTAGACATGGTTATTCTATGATATCTAGGTGTTAGAGGCGGAGTCATTGTTTGGTATGACTTGCTCGAGGACAAGCAAAGACTTTAAGTTGAAGTGTTGATGTCTTGAGTGAAATTATGGCACATTCGATACTTTTTAGCTATAAGTTTTACTTGTTTTTGAGCAAGTCTGGGTCGTTTTTGATGTGTTTGTGACATGTTGCGGTGTTTACCGTGATTCAAGAGCAAGTCGTGAAAATGGAGTGAAAAAGATGTTCGAAGAGAAATTCTTGTGAGAGTTATACGAGAGGAAGATACGGACCGTAGAATATTCACGGTCCGTAAATCCCATCGTACATGCTCTTCGTAACGAGTCTTTGGATGAAGCAAATGTCCGAAACGAAGTACGGACCGTATAATATTTACGGTCCGTAAAATCACCGTTATATTGGTTCCCGGAAAGAGTTGTTAAGACAAAGAGATTTACGGTCAAGTTATCGGGCTAGTATAATATTACGGTCCGTGAAAGTTGATCGTACATTGGACCATTGAGAGAGATTTCATGGAAGGCTACCATTGATTCTACGGACCGTATAAAAGTACGGTCCGTACATTCAATCCGTCGAGGGCAATCTTGTCGATCCGATTTGCCACGGTTTGACTCTTATAAATATCTATTTTAGGTTTCCTGTATTATATACATTACAGAATTCAGTTTTCTTTTCCCTTAGTATTAGCACTCATATTTTTGAAGTCTTTTGGGGATTACAAACAATTAGAATTCAAATCTCTTCAGTTCAAAACAATCAATTGTAAGCATTATGTTTTCTATTACTGCTTATTATTCTTCTCCTTCTATGAGTAGCTAATTTCCCTTACTAGGGTTGTGAACCCAATTGATGGGTGTTTTGTGATTGGGTTGTGATTGATATACACATAGTGGATTATTAGGGTTTGTTTATTCTTCATTCTTCATTCATAATTAATGAACATTGATTAACGCCATAACCTTTGATTTATTTGGGAAAATAATTAGGGTTGGTAAGAATAAACAACAAGAACTCAAAGCTTTAAACTTTGTTTAATAAATTCACTTAGGAATAAGAAGAATTTACTTGGCATGATTAATCGTTCTTCATAGTTACTTTCTTATATTTGGGAAATCATAGAAAGAAATAATCTTTATCTATTGGAAAATAGTATAGATTCATATAGAGATTAAGTGCATTCAAATAATGATCCATTAGAAGTATATCACGATCAATACCCATGATCATACACTCTATCTAAAGGGGACACAACCTTAGTTTCTTTTACCATAAATTCACAACCGAAGCACTACTTAGCAGTTAGTCACTAAAAACTCAACTTTTACCAAAATCATCGGATTAAGACATTAGACCTAAACATAGCAATCTACGAATTTAGTAACCTTTTCACACCCTATTCCCTGTGGGATTCGACCCCAACCTTGTTGGGTTACTATATTTGACAACGTCCGCGTTATACCATTAATAGGTGTAATTTGAGTGTATCACATGTCTTAGACGTAAGGGAAATAGCATACGAGCCTCGGGGTAATTCTATTCTTACGATCCGAGCGTGGTTATGACTTTTATTCACCTCTTGATATTAACATCCTTAATGTAGTCATGTTATGATCCTTGTGTCCTTTGTATGTTTGAATTTCAAGTGTTACATAAGGAATTTTGTTCTTAAAAAGATTCCGAAACTACGAGCAATCGTAACTTTCACAAAAGGGCTCGGATCGCCTCGATATGCTCGTAAAAGGTTAGTAGCGTATGATGACTCTAACTTCCATAGGTGGGCTCGAATCAAGTTGATGCTTGTCCGTGGGCCCCGAGACGTTCTTTGTATGGTTCTAACGGTTTGTTTAAAGAACCTAATATGCTTATTATTCCAACCCCCGAGTATGATTACTTATTTATTTACAGGAGTCGGAAATGAGGATTGTTATGCATATGATTTCGAATCTTGTGACTAAAATTTCTAAAGTTCGGTTTGATATGTTCCGAGAGATGTCCGAAAGGTACTTTGATATAACTATTGTCCCGATTTTCAAATGATAGTTCGTTTAATTTATTTCATAGTCTTTAAAATGATTTATGTGCATATGGTTTCTCACTACTACGTCGTAAAAGCTCAATATGTCATTCAACTAGTCCCGGCCAGACACGCATTCGTGCACATTCCACTGCATTATTCACCGAGTCCCTCACTAGAGGGCCGGGACACACTATACATATATATATGACGATGTGATGATATGGGGATGGCGGCCAGGATGGCATATGATGATTCTATTCACCGAGCCCCTCACTAGAGGGCCGGGACACGCTATGTATATGCATATGTATATGATGATTATTTACTTATGTTTATGATATGATCATGCATGATTTATGTGTTCAAAGGTAAGCCTTTTACAAGTCGGTATGTACTCATTTCCATACTCTGTATTCGGTACGATTTTTTTTTACGGTATTCATGCTTTACATGTGCCCAAAGACATATTCCCCGACCCCACTTCTTCGGGGGCTGCGTTTCATGCCGCGCGTGCAGGTATACTTGTTTGGGTGAGCAGCCGACTTGATTCCTACTCGGCGGACTTGGGTGCTCCTTTGTTTTGAGCCTACACTTTGGCAGATCCTTTTGTTATATGTATGTCATGTCCATTCGAGGCACGCAGGGCCCTATCCCGTCATATGATTCGATTATTACTCGTGAGAGTCCGTAGACATATATGTGGGTTATGGGTAGTAATGTTCGATTGTGTATGCGTTTTGTACATTCCCCGTGTTATATATACGATATATATGTGTATACGCGTCCCCGCGCGCTTTTTGTACGTATAAGTTCTTATTACGTTCGCTATGGATTGATTGTAGTTGATAGGTGGGTACGAGTGCCCAGCTCGGGCACTAGTCACGGCCTACGGGGCTGGGTCGTGACACTACTAGGATCGTCCCATTAAATGATGTTCAAGTAACAGAAAAGCTAGCTTATGATGAAAAACCCATTGCCATACTAGATAGGCAAGTACGAAGGCTTAGAAACAAAGAAGTGGCCTCAGTTAAAGTTTTGTGGAGAAATAATAATCGGAAAGAAATGACATGGGAAGCGGAAGAAAGCATGCAATCCAAGTATCCGCACCTATTTCAGCCCACAGAAGAGGCCAAGACGAGACGTCAAGATCATAAGGTATGTATGCTTTCCTTTTATGTATTCGGGTCGTGTGTGGCCAAATTTATGTTGCTATTATGTTGCGGCCATGTGAGGCATTGATATTATGGGTTGTTGTGACAGGATGGTATTGCCATATTATAGGGGAAACTCTGGCGAAATTTTTGTAGAATCCCCGAGCGCTTACCATTCGAGGACGAATGTTCTTAAGGGGGGGAGAATGTTACACCTCGAAAATTTTCCGTTGATGCAAAGTAAGTAGGCTAATGAAGAACAAAGTATATGGTGACTCGATAAGTAAGAAGTAGCGTTTGATGACCAATAAATAAGATTTCAAAGACTTTCGAGGTTAGACGAGAAAGATTGCAAAGAGAAGGCAAAGCTTACGATAAGTATCGGAAGGAATCTATGAGTAAAGAGTTAATGGTGACTTAAGGAGATTATGAAGGAGAGTTATAACATCCCTTACATTGGTATTGAGGTTTTAGACAAGTGCCCGAAGGTTCCGCACAAGTTGGAGATCAAATGGTCGGCAACAAGATCGGAACCGGCACAGGCCGTATACGGCCCCGGACATGCGCGTATAAAAGATACGGACCGTATGTCTACCGTAGGTTCACCCCAAAGTGATCACGGGCCAAATATACGGGCCGAATACCTTGTTATACGACCGATGTTTTGTCCGTATATTCCCGGTCGACGAAGTTTTATTTAAAAGGGTTTAAGTTTTTTTATTTCATTT
>NW_026723847.1:0-6108 GCF_029784015.1 Lycium ferocissimum
TAACCTATTACACGAACTCGGGCTCTTGTATCCTTTCGACAATACTCCGGTGTCTATAGTTAACTAGCTAACTCCTAATAAATCTCAATGTACCGAAACTTGGGGTGTAATATTTTCATTCTTTTCTTCACACTACAACAATAAAAACATGCTAATTAGAATTAATTTACCACTTTTAACACAACACACACCCACACGGCCAAACACCATGTCACGGCTCAACTTCAACATAACTTCTATCATGAATTCCTTCCATTTTAACATACTACAACACACATAAACCATCCATAATGTCACACCCCGATCTCACTAGGGTGTGATGGGCACCCGACTCCGTAACCGGAGCCGAGCGAACCCACTGACTCTTCCTACGTACTAATTTTTTTTTTTGAAATCTCTACGTCGAGTATACATAACAAGACTGCTGAAATATTCCTTTGTTGCTTTGGAATCAAATAAAATATATGACTATACAAAACTTGTGTCATGGTACAAACTGACTCCCGAAACCCACGACTCCGTCTGCAAAGTCTCTAACTTCAAACAAGACCTCATGGCATAGCACGTTGACTCGGCGACACCCCAGAACAAATGGAGTTTGCCAACTTCGCTGGAACATCTTCTATCCTGGCTTCTATCCGTCTGGGTGTACCTGCGCGGCATGAACTCAGCCCCCGAAGAAGAGGGGTCAGTACGAGCAATGTACTGAGTATGTAAGACATGAATAATAATACGAACGGGAACATAAGTATGAACAACAATATCATGGGATTATAGAGTCTGTGATGAGATAAGAGGATAACCTGTACATATGGACGGTAACTGCATAGAAATATAAAGCATATCATAGGTTGAAAGAAACCTGTACATGTGCGTGCCGCTGAGGCGGATACCATGCATGCCTGACTTTTTTTTTTTTTTTTGAACACAGTGTTTCTTATTCTTGTACATAGAAAACAGATACCTTTCGGAAAACGGTGCTTTTTACTCGCATTTACGTACGCCGACCATCGGCTCTCCCACCCCCTCCCCAACAAGTTGTCCCAAGTATATCATTTTTATATATATATACACATCACATAACAGACGCCGCGTACGGCTCTCCCATATCCCGCGTCCGGGCATCCCGCGTCCGGGATGATAAGCCGTTCCTGAATCAGGTGGACACAGTTGCCCTTCCCCATTCCCCATATGCATATACATTTATCAATATCATGTATCATATACACAGCATGCATGGGAGCCCAAAGAAAAGCTATAACGCTATCGGAGTAACGTAAGGTCGGTAGCCTCCGATTTTATTATGGAATAACCACGGGCACTTTATCTCACCTTGAAAGAACTAATAATAAGGCGAGACTATCAATGGAGGATAACTTCATAAGAAAATCATAGGACAGGATCATAAGGCATCGTTTCGTTTACTTTAAAACCTTTGAAAATAGTCATTATTCAAAAATAGCTTAACAGTTCATATCGTCATATTCGTAGTAAAAAAATATCCTTGGCATTCTCATCATAGACTTCTTCTCATATCTGGCACCATTATTATCATTATATCATCATAGAACCATGGCCGTCGTTTTAGTCATTAAGACCTTCAATATTGTAATACTTGGTTTTTGGAGAAAAATGAATATTTTGGAAAACACTTGTAAACTTTTAAGAAGGAAGATCATGCCTTGGGGTCAAGGGTTTAGTTAAAACAGTTATTGTTTGACAGTCGGGATAATAACCACGAACTTTCATTGACTATAGTACGGAAACAACCCAAGCGGGAATAGAAAGAAATTTGGGAGTAGTGGGCCCACCTCGGTCAAATGAGGCGGCGTACACAATTTACGTATAATACGCTTCATGACATGACTCATGAGAGTCTTAGGGTGGTCGGGTGTTATTCATGCAAGCTTTAGGTGTTTAGGAAGCTTTTTCAACATTTCACACACTTTCTAGTTCAATTCTACTGAATGAATAGTAACTAATTTCAATCTCGATTTTCTAGGAAAGGAATTATCCCCGAGGCCCGTGTTCAAGCCTACTACGTCTAAGACATGCCAAAGAAGGAAAGTGAAGTCTTACATACCTCTTTCTGCTCCTTTTGCTACTCCAAATCCAAGTTGCAAATCCGCCAAAATCTACGATTTAGTCACATTTGCCAAAACTTGATTAGTGCCTTTGGAAGTTGATTCTTTAAAGTAACACTTTGTCTGCCGAAATTTCACATCTCCCCTGTAAATGTACCATCCCACCAAGTTCAACTTGGCCAATTTCAACAACAACAAACCCGAGAATGGAACTCGGCCACATTATCAACAACAATACCACAATATTCATAATAATCCAATGCTACCCGAAATTTTCCAACTTCCATAAAAACATTAGCAACACGTTTCCTTTCTTCCATATTCGTAAAATATAACAACCACACATTAACAATATTATTCATGCAATTACAAGGAATCATGCTAATGTCATACTAGATTCTTCAACAATGCACATACGACTTCAAATCCATTTCAAGCCACCAAACCTTCATTTTACATCATGGAATCCACAACGACAGCAATCAACATATTAAATAGAATTGATTCACAACAGGTTCAAGATATTCCAACCCGAATCTTCCGAATGCCATAAGAACTTCAACAATACATTTATTTCTTTTAAACTCATAAACTATATCAACAATCCGCATGCTAACGATCATTATTCTCATGCACACAAGAATCTATATTAAAATCAGATTGCTCTCCAAAACAGTACACAACATTTCCGACTTCCATTTGAGTCATCAAACCTTCATTTTCGTCACATAATCTACAACAATCAACAACCAAAATACCATATAAAATGAGTTCAACACACCTATACCAATTCAGCCCATCTTCGGCCACAACACAACATACAACATTCCATAAGTTTCCTTCATTCTCTACACACTACAACAACACCTAAACATGTAGAATACACTTAATCTCTTACTCTAACACAACACACACTACACGGCCACACATATGCACACACCATACTTTCATAAATTTCATTCATTTCACATATCACAACATGCTCAAATTATCCATGAAACATGAGAAAGAAAGTTAAACTTCACCTTTTCCAATCATCTTCTCCACTCGGCTAAGACTTGTTTCGCAAGAACGAACGGTTTTCTTGTTCCATCAACTATCCCACGTTGTAGAGGACCTTCCAATTAGTATGGAAGCTTGAAAGAAAAAAAATTTCATGAGCAACTACATGGGGCTGGTTCGGCCAGCCCCCCCACCTTGGACGTTTTTCTTCTTCTTCATTTTTCTTCACCTTTCTTGAAATTTCTAGGAGTCACAATTGATTAAGATGAATAATTGTCATCTTATACACATATATATATAAATATATGTGCACATGGCTGATCATGTGCTCTTCTTTTCTTTTCCACCAAATTTCTCCATTTTTCTAGATTTTTCCCTTAAGTCACAAAAGATGAATTTTGCTCACCTTGTCATCTTTTTAGTCACATGTATTTGCATCATGTGGGCCATACTCCAACTTGAATGGCCACAAGACTTCCTCCACAAGTCATGAATAATAATTTTCGAATTCCAAGTTTGCCCTTAATATTTCATACCAATAAAAATGAATACGCAACTTACGCATTCTAGAAAAAATTATAACCTCGTCCTTAACTTCCCGCCATTAACTCGGAACGTTCAAACGTACAAAATACGAGGTGTAACACATAACACATAAAAACAAGATTAAAACTCACCTTTCTTCACAACTCCACAACTTGGCTAAGATGGTGGATGAGGAAAACAAGTAGGCTATTGCTTGAAACAACAACTCCACGTTACTAAGCACCCTTCAATTAGTAGGTTTGCTTGAAGAAATAATTTTCTTTGTGGCCAAATCTTGATCTTGAATTTTGAGGGAGATGGCCGAATGGCCTCTTGTTCTTGCTCTCCAAAGCTTATTGATTTTTCTTGAATTTTCCTAAGTGTTGAATGAAAAATAAGATGACTAAGTCATCTTTTAAAGACCAAATATTGATCATCCATGTGGCCATGGCCCACACCAAGGTGGCCGGCCACATGGTCCCTTAGTTTTTTTTTTTTTTTTTTCATATAATAATACACTCTCCAAAAATAGAATACTTTCCAAAAATAGAATTTGACCCCAAATGTTTCCTTAACATTTCCATGCCAATAAAATCATACACAACTTAAGCCTTTAAAACATGCAAAAGCCTCTACTTCGTATCTCGGGATAGTCTTGTCCCCAACTTATCGTAATTCACTCATGTTGTCCCGTTGTTCAAAATACGGGATATAACAATGCACCGGCAGTGTTTATGGATTTAATGAATGATGTGTTCAGGACCTTTCTAGATTTGTTTGTGATTGTGTTCATCGACGATATCTTGGTGTGTTCTAGATACGAGGCAGAACATGCGGGTCATTTGCGTACTGTCCTTAGAATTCTTCAAACTCGAGAGTTGTTTGCAAAATTCTCCAAGTGTGAGTTCTGGTTGAACTCAGTGAGATTTCTGGGGCACATTGTTTCAGCCGATGATATTCGGGTAGATAGCCAAAAGATTGAGGTCGTAAAGACTTGGCCAAGGCCCACGACTCCTACGGAGATTCGTAGCTTCCTGGGCTTAGCAGGTTATTACCAGAGATTTGTTGAAGGTTTCTATTCTATTTCTGCACCACTTACAAAGCTGACCCGTAAAATCAGCTAAGTTTCAATGGACAGACGCTTGTGAACGTAGTTTCCAACAGCTAAAAGATAGATTGACTTCTGCACTAATCCTAATACTTCCAGAGGGATTGGAAGGCTACGTTGTTTATTGCGATGCTTCAGGCGTTGGGCTAGGCTGTGTATTGATGCAACATGGCAAGGTGATTGTGTATGCTTCAAGGCAATTACGGAAACATGAAAAGAATTATCCAACCCATGATCTTGAATTGGTTGCAGTGATTCATGCATTAAAGATATGGAGACATTATTTATATGGTGTTCATGTAGATGTCTACACAGATCATAAAAGCCTTCAGTATATTTTCAAGCAGAAAGAGTTGAATTTGCGGCAACGACGATGGTTAGAATTGCTAAAAGATTATGATGTTGACATTTTATATCACCTCGGAAAGGCAAATGTTGTGGTTGATGCTCTTAGCCGCAGGTCTATGGGAAGTTTGTGTGATGTACAACCAAAGAAAAGGGAAATGGCTCGTGAGCTCCAGCAGTTGGCTAGTCTAGGTGTCACGACCCAACCCCGTAGGCCGTGACTAGTGCCCGAGTTGGGCACCCAAACGCATTCGTCAAACCCGAGTCACACACAGCTGGCTTATGCCGATACAAATATCAAACGCTTCTTCAAACACATCTTAAACTCAAACACATACATATATATACATATATCGAAAGTTCGATAAGGCTATCCGGCGCACCGGCCCAAAACATATAATATACAAACACAACTGTACAGGGTAGGCACACAACCCACATATACGTCTACAGGCCTCTAAACAAACCAACGAGACTCATACGACGGACAGGCCCCGCCGTACCCCCGAACACACACACATATATGCAACGAACGAGTATATACCAAGATATAGGCTCGGATGTGGGCAAGGAGCACTCCAACACGCCAGGATAGGTCTCCCTAAACCGGCGGTCACCAAACTCGGTCGTCCGTACGCGGCATGAAACGCGCCCCCGAAGAAAGGGTCGGTACATTTAAATATGTACTCGAGTATGCAAAGCGGAAAATACAAGAATAATCGAGTCACACTCGAAACAAGTATCGAAAGTAAGTGACATTTCCAAAATGCCAAACGTGTATTTTTAAAAATAGAAAGCATGCGAAATAAGCATGTAAAATATGGTCGCCCGCCCGTCGATGGCGCCATAACACAAGATAACACCGTAAGGTTTCAAATCTCCGTACAACCCCAAACGCAACACATCATCACCACACATCATAAGCCATATCACAAAGATAACTCCATAAACGGAACCCGGCCCTATGGCGAGGTCTCGGGAACCGTAGCACAAGATAACACCTGAATGTATCCCGCGTTGCGCACGACAACAAAACCGGCCCGG
>NW_026723848.1:0-5948 GCF_029784015.1 Lycium ferocissimum
CTCTTGAATTTTAAACCCTTGTTTTGCTATTCCAATGAATGCTACACGTTAATACACACCTTCAAGGGAGTTGAATTGCTTAAGAAACTGATTTTTGGATCAAATTGGAGAAGGTTATTCTCGGCCAACTTGTAGCTGAGAGCCTCTCTATCGCTAAGTTTTCTAATTTTGTAAATGTTGAAATGAATGTTTGTTGAATTGTGAATCAGCAATTCTCCTTTTATATGCATTACACAAGGTGGACATGTGTCCCCCTTTAAGTTCTTAGCCAATATTTGCCATTCCACAAGTGGGACCCGCGCGGCCACTTAGGCCCACTTAATGGTGTAATTAAGTTCCTAATCTCACTTATTCATCCAATCTTGGCCAATTAATCCTTATTCTCCAATAATGTTCTTATACCAAACGAAATCCATAAACGACTTGTGCGTAGAAACGAAATCGGGAGGCGAAAACCCTTACCGGGAACCTTAAAACAGCTTTGTCTTTAACTTGCCGCACTTAGCTTCATAATGTCCCAATGTAAAGATACGGGACATAACAGTTGTGAAAGGCTAAGTTATAGAAAGACAATAAACAAGGCAGAACGAATGCTAGAGAATGACTGGTATGATACGGATAAAATGTGAGCGAACAGAATACGTTTTGAAAATGAGAAAAGGACTATGTAAAAGTAGTGTGTTACGAACGACACGGAAGGTAGCAGAAGATTTCTCGTGTGCGGGAAAGGAGATAGGCATGCATGGATAATGGTATAGGAACACCACTAAAGGGGGGAAGTGGGTGATGAAGGTAAAAGTGAAACGAAACAATTGACAACATGTGATATGTTGGATATGGGTGCTTAGGCTATAAATAAGAAGAGTGAAAAGTCAGCAAGGACGATGCAGTCGTGATATTTTGAGGACATTATCGAAAAATGTAACAAGGATTTAAGCCAATTATCGAAATAATATTGAAGACAGATGGGACACGACTATGGTTGAGCAAAGGGATCAATGAATGAGCCGTAGGCGGTAGCTATAAAAAGGGAGCTCCCCCGAGGCACTTATGAGACCCCGTACGACCAAGTTGAACATTCGAGGACGAATGTTCTAAAGGGGGGAAGGATGTTATATCCCGCATTTTGTACGTCGGAATATTGTAAGACAATTGCGGGTAGTGAAGGGCAAGGCCATTATCCGGTTTTGTTTTAATGCGCAAGTCGCTTGTAAATATTATGGGCATGGAATATTGAGGGCAAATGTGGAATTTAGAAGTTTCTATTAGTTCATGAATTTTTGGAAAGCCAATATGGTAGTGGGTCCCACTTGTGCCTTGGCCACTTGTTGCGAAACTTGTCTGATAAAACATGTGTTCATCTCTTATGCTTTGGTGGCCAAAAAAAAAAAAAAACAAACATATTGTGGACAAAGATGACAAGGCAAGAATTCATCTTTTGTCATTTGGAAAACTCTAGAAATTTGAAGAAATTTGGAGGGAAAAGAAGGAAAAAAAAAAGGAAAAGGAGAGCACATGGCCGGCCATGTGCTGCCATGTGCATGGTCATGTGCCACATTAATATATATATGGAGGGATGATCAAAGAAGGCAAGCTTTCATCATTTTAACTCTAGAGAGTTCAAGAAAAATGAAAAAGAGAAGGGGAGGCACGGCCAAGGGGCCCAAGCCGATCTAGCCCCATAAGGTGGATCATGAAAATTAATTCCTTCTTGCTTTCCTACTAATTAGAAGGTCCTCTACAACGTGGAGAGATTGTTGGAGTGAATAAATCGCTCGTTTTTAATATGGGGACTTCTAGCCGAGTGGGGAAAAGTTAAGGGAAGAAGGTGAGTTTTGATCTTCTTTACATGTCTTATAGATGTTCGTGGATATTGTAGTATGTGGAAATGAATGAAAAACATGAAAATATGGATGTTGAAGTTGAGCCATGGGTGTTAATGTTTGGCTGTGTATGTGTGTTGTATGTTTAGAGTGATGAATCAATTCTAATTGGCATGTTGGTTGTTGTAGTGTGTTGGAATGAATGGAAATCATGAAGCCTTGAATGTTGGTGTTTGACGTGGTGTTGTGTGTGTAGCCGTGTGTGGGGAATTTGTTTTGGAGGGGATATGATGAACAAATTTTATGTAATACTTGGTTGTTGTTTTTTCTTGTGGATTATGTGATGAAAAATAAAGGTTTAATGACTTATGTCGAAGTTGTAGTGTTGTGGGCTGTTTTAAAAGTTAATATGATTCTAATATGTTTCTAATATTTATGAAGGTAATGTGGTAATGTATGGAATTGTTGACGTAGTATGGGAATTTGAAGAAAACACATTATTGTCGTATTCATTAAGTTGGAAGGTTTCGGGTTTCATAGCATATTGCTTGAATTGTCTTGAATACTTTGTGGGTTGTTCGGAATATTCTTAAATCTTGTCTGGATGGTTGTTGGTTTGGTTGTTGCTGATAATTGGCCGAGTTGAATTATCGGGGTTGATGGAGTTATAGGGGAAATCTTTTGCCCGAAATTTGCTAGATAAAGTGGAGGCTTGGAATCGGATTCCTTGATGCTTATGATTAATGGATGATGCCTAATGATATTGCGAAGATCGCAAGGAGCGGAGCGTAAGTTTGGATTAGCTTAGAGGGCGGCCAAGGTATGTAAAGCTCACCTCTCTTTCTTTGGCATGTCTTAGTATGAATAGGCTATGATATGATCAGGGTAACTCTACTCCTATGATCCGAGCATGTCAGTGATTCTTATTTGTTTCTTGATATCCGTATTCATAATGTAGTCAAATTGTGATTCTTATGCCTTTTGTATGATTAATAATGAATATGCATGGGAAGAATTGTTCATAAAGAGAGTACGAAACTACGAACGTCGTAACTTCCATGGAAGGCTCGGATCCCGATATGTCCGTAGGAGGTTCGTGCGTATCAAGATTATAATGTTCCAAGACGGGCTCGGATCGGTTGCTACTTGTCCGTGGGCCCATGATACATTGTTGTGTAGTGACGACTTATTAAAGAACCTAATATAGTTAACAATCCAGGCCAGGTATGTGATCACTTATTTATCGTTAAAGTTTGAAATAAGAATTCGTATATGTATGATTACGCTGCGTGGTTATGATGCCTACGGATTCTATTTGATACGTCCGGATAATATCTGGAAGATATTTAATTTAAGTCAATGCCATCGGCTTTGTAAACGATGATTTGTCGATTATACATTAAGTGCATTGTGTAAATGTATGAGATGAGAATCCGTATGCATATGATTGTGATACGTAACTATGATTGATAAAGTTTTATTTGATATGTTTCCGGGTAACGTTCGGAAGACACTTGATCTGACTATTGCTTTGGCGTGTGAATGATAATTTGTTTGATTATTATATGTAATCTGTATGAATGTTTGAATGTTATAGATCCCCATGATTCTGCTCGTGCACATTTTTGTTATTCCTTCGCCGGAGTCCGGGCCGGTTACTATCGTGCGCATAATGCGAAGTATGATGAGCTTCCGAAATTATGATAGTGACTATTATTATGGTGTTATGATGTGTCACGTGCAGCAGAGCCCCTTTTTAGTAGGATGCAGGTGGTTATATGATATGATGTGTGAGTCTGAGAGATCTGAAAACTTCCGAAGTATGATGGTTGTGGCGCCCAAGGGGAGGGGCGACCACGTTGATCCGCCGGGTCCATTGTGGGCCGCGTAGGATATGATATGATAATCGATGATGCGATGACATGTTGACTTGGTAATGTGATGATCGATAATATATTAGTCTGTTTGATGATATGATAGTACGTGCTATGATAATCACGATGACATGATAATACGATGACACGATAATACGATGATTATTGCATAATGTGATAATTTGATAATCGATAATTACATTTTAATGTGATGACATGACAAAGTAAGGATTACGTTTTACTTAGTCCCTCATTTGGAGAGTAGGGACACGTTATAAGTTATATATATATATTAAGATATGATCGGTTAGTTTTCAAAAGGTGGTGGGGCAAACCCCGATGGTGGGGCAAACCAGATTAGCGCAAAATCCACAACTTGGTTTGGCGAATCCCACATTGGTTTAGGCGAATCCCGCATTGGTTTAGGCAAATCGCGTCGGTGAATGTCAGCTACTATGATATGATCTGTTTTATATACACGAGACATAAATGTTTTTCAAAAAGGAAGTTAAGTGTTTTGAGCATTCTGATTATTATATCTGTCTTCTGTGCCCCTTATGCACTAATTGTATTACAAAGGCATGTACTTCGGTATTCTGACTATTATGTATATTTTCTGTACTCCTCATTTCGGTTATGATCTCGTTTCACGTATTAATTGCTTTACATACTCGGTACGTATTTAAATCTTGACCCCGCTTTCTTCGGGGCTGCGTTTCATGCGAAACGCGGTACACCCGAGGTGTTGAAGACATTGCGAGAAGATGTTCCGGTGGGATTGGCGAAATTGCGCTTCTCGGAGTCTTGCCGAGTCGAGCGCTCTCTAATGTGTGTTATGGTATGCGGTGTGTTAGAGACTTTGTAGACGAAGTCGTGTGTATAAGATGTCGATTGTGAGCGGCTCATAAAGCGTCGTATTATTATACATGATATTACGGATGTTGTACGGTCGCAAGTTTTTGTCGATTTGAAAAGATATAAAGTATGTTCGTTTTCCAAAAAAAATTCATTATGCATTTATGATGCAGTTAAGGGCCCGTTATGACTACGAGTATTATGATAGTCGGAGAGATTCTCGCTCGGCCCTACGTAAGGGTCGGGTGCCCATCACGCCTATCGGATTAAGGGTGTGACAAGTTTATAACTTGCTTTTTTACATGTTTCCATCTTGTCCTTAGTTTCGGTCGACTATATCTAACGGAGTTCGTATACGAGTGTCCGGCTCGGACACTAGTCATGGCTCATCGGGTTGGATTAAGTGACCTTTATCGGTCATAAAATATTGAGGTGTGAAAAGACGGAAAAGGAGGCATCATGTGGGATCCAGCACGATAAGTATTCCGATTGGATACAAAGTTTGTAACTAAAGAAGATCGATAAGTCGGACCTTCACCGATGATGGAACCCCCGACTAGAAGATCGTGAAGAGCACGCAGATAATTATCGAAGACGACGGTTACTCGAAGGCTATGGGCGTATAAGGACCTCCTTAATAAGGGGGAAGAACATACTAGACTTGAAAGGAACTATGACGCTTCAAACTCAAGGAAAAGGAGATTTATTAGCTCGGGGCCGAGTTCGCGCGTATTGGCACATCGGGAAGGTAAGCAAAGAAGTAGAAACGAATTGACAATAAGTGTACCATGAAAGCTGACATAGGGAGAAAGTATGGAAGAAAACTCAAGAGAGCACTTACGCCAAGATGAACTACGATATTTTTAGACCATGATTTGAATCTCTCGTATCGGGCAAAAAAATTGCCGTACCTAAGTATCGGTGACATGCCCTAAAGGGTAATGAAAAGAGCAAAGAAAGGTCTCTAAGCCCCTACAAATTTACAAGGGTGTTAGAGAGGATGACAAACCTAAAGAACACTTGGGATGACAATGACAATTGTAATAAAAAGGAACAACGATTGGTAGTTTGGAAATTTTGAAGGAAAGAAGAACATTGCTCACATGAATGGAAATAAAAAGTTCACCGGATATTAGGAAACAATTCATGGACCACTAATTATACTAAACATGAGAGCATATGCTATGGAGATTATATGAGCTGTCAACGTGAAGCTATGCCTTCTACAATTGTAGAAGGCCACACCGGAAAGCCAACGAAGGAATAACGGCGAAACGATCAACGATACAAGGACATCGAAGATAAGTATACTTGCGTTGCGGGAGAGTCATAATAGAAGAATTTCCATAGTCCTATATACGGGATTGTATTGATAGATGTGAGGGAAGGAAGTAAT
>NW_026723849.1:0-4878 GCF_029784015.1 Lycium ferocissimum
CCCTTTCAAAACCCCCCCCCCAATTCATTCAACTTTCATTATCAACATAGCTTCCACAATAATAACAACCAAATACTCAATAAACAATTAAAACATGAGTCCTACATACCTACATATGTTCGGCCATGCCCCTATATTCATGTCTTTTATGAATTTCATTTATTTTTGTCTTCTACAACATGCATAAACACCCAACATGTAAAAGAAAGTGAATTCTTACCTTTTCTTAACCACTTCTCTTAGCCAACTTGTATGAACATGAGTCTTTCTTGCCCAAATGAATACTCCACTTTGTTAGGACCCTTTAATAGGTGGGAAATGATTTTTGGAGAAATTTTAAAAAATTTCCTTGGAATTTTTCTCCCATGGCGAAGCCTTCTTGTTTTTCTCCTTCTTGTTCTTGCTCTTCTTTTCTTGAATTCTCTAGAAATCTTTGGTGAAATAAGATGACTTTGTCATCTTTTAAACCATGTGAATTAAACCCCACTTGGGCTAAACCCTGTACATGGCCGGTTGGGCCTCAAATTTCTTAAAAAAAATTCCAAGCCCAATTATTAGGCTAGTTCTTGTAATTCATAAAAACAAATTTTTCCCCGTTTCCAAATTTGCCCCCCGTCTTTCTCCATATTTCCATGGGTCGTATTGCGAATTTTCCTTTTATGCCCTTGACCTTTCTTACAATTTCCTTCTAAATCCTTTATAGGCAACTCATATGCCAAACAAAATAAAAGTGGCCTTGTTATCGTCCTCCCGCGATTATCTCAAATTATTCGATTGCACAAAAATGCGGGATATAAAGGCGTGTGTGTGTGTGAAAAGTGTGTGTGGCCGTGTGGCATATTGGTGAAGGGAATGGATGTTTGATTTTAATTAGCTTGCTAGTTGTGTGTTGTGACCACTTGTGATGTAAATAAAGGTTTAGCGACTCAAGTTGGCTTTGAAGTTGGTTGTATGTTGTTATGGGAAATTTATGTGATTTTCATATAGTTTTCATATAATTGTGAAAGCAAGGTTCTAAATGTGAATTATGGTTGTTGCTATGGAATTTGGAAGGAAAACAATGTAATTTTGTAGTATTGTTGCAATTGTAGAAGTTTGGGGCGAATTATGGTTTGATGGAGATTTTGTGTATTTTGTAGAATAATGAGAAATGTGTTCGGATTGTATTTGAATGGTCTTGAATTAGTAGATAAAATATGAAAATGTTAGTGTTGGATTGAAAGTGTGAAGTTAGAATAAAAGTTAATGCATTATGTAGAAAAAAAAGACTATTTGTGATAATATGTGTTTTGTAGCGATTGTTGATGTTGTTGGGGTTGGTTGTTGTTTTTTAAGCGGGTTCAATTCTCGGGGATGTTGGTTTATGGGGGAGATGCCCCCAAATTTTTTGTAGATAAAAAAGGGGCTGGAATAAAGCCCCCAAAAAATTGATTTACATTTGGTAACTTTGACCATTTGCGAATTCGGACGAAACGGGATTTGATTTTAAAAGCGAGCGTAAGACATCGCGTAAGGTATGTAAACCTACCTTTCCTTCTTTTGGCATGTCTAGTCATACTAGGTGAAAGATCGGAACCTCGGAAAAAATTTTGCCCCTTGGGAAACCCGGGAGTTTGTTTTTTGCATACTATTCTTGGCGCAATTGAACTAATACCCCCATTTGGTTAAAAGGATGTTTAAAACCTTTGAAAGGGGTTTACAAACGTATACGAATCGCCCCGAAACTTTTATGGATGACTTTAGGAAGCCTAATGTTTGTAATTTCGTCCGCCACCTTGACTTGGCCGAGGGGGGCCCCCAAATGCTCGAGACCTTGGTATCCCCCTTTTGACGTATTTTTTTTTTTTAAAAATTTAAAAGGGGAAAGTTTTTGGGGGGTTTGCCCCGATTCTTAAAGGATAGTTGTTTAACTACTTCTTATGTTATAATATACTTTCTTGTGTAATAACGTTATTAATATACTTATTGTTTTGGTTTTTTAAGGGCCCGGCTCGTTTGTGATTCACCAATGTTTTTTTAAAGGGTTAAATTTTGTACTTTTTGTTAAAACCCCGCTTTTAGTTTCCCGGATAATTAAAAATAAAAAAACCATTTTTTTATTTGGCTTTGAGTTGATTTAAAAAATTTAGAAGTGGAATTAATGAGGAAGGTAAAAGGGGCAAAAAAAAATTGCAATAGGGCCCGGTGGAAATATGGAGAAAGATAAAGGGGAAAAATTTGGAATTTGGGAAAAAAAATTTTGTTTTCATGAATTAAAAAATTTTTAGCCTAAAAATTGGGTTTGGGAAATTTTTTTTTAAGAAAATTTGAACCCCGCCCGGCCATGTGGGGGGGCCCAAGCCCACAATAAATTTAAAATTTGGGTCAATAAATAAGATGACTAAGTCATCTTTGATCCATAATTCTCTAGAAATTTAAAAGAAAAAAAAGAAAAAAAAGGGAAAGGAAAAATTCGGGGGGCCTTGGGCCTTTAAAAAATTCCCAAGAAAATTGATAAAATTCTTTCAAAAATTAATTTCTACCAAGTAGAGGGTGCCAACAAGGTGAAGTTTTTGTTGGAACAAGAAAGGTTCAAAATCATACAAGTTCCCCAAAGAGTTAGGCAAAGTGAGAAGTTGAAGAAAAAAGGTAAATTCTTCTTTTTTTATGTTTATACATGGTTTATATGTGTTGTAGTATGCTAAAATGGATGAAATTCATGAAAGAGAGGAATATGGCATGTGACGTGTATATATATGTATGTGAAGGAATCTATTTCAATTATTTTGTTTAGTGTTTTGGGTTTTTATTGTTATGGATGATATGTAAAGAAAATGGAAGTTGAATGAATTTTGAGAAGTTGTAGTATGTATGTTGGTGTTGGTTGGGGAGGTTTTTGGTGGGGATGGAAGAAATGGTTTTTAAAGCTTTTTTTATGTTGTGGATTCATGTTGCTAACGAATGTCTAGGAACCTTAGTGAAGTTGTAGTAGTGAAGACTTGTTTTAGAAGTTATATGGATGGAATGTTTTCTTGCATCTTTAAAGATGATATGATTAGTATGATGTTGTTGGAAATATAGCTTGTGGGGTTGTTATTGTTTTCATTAAAGTTGAAAGTTTTTTTGGGAAAAAGTAGTAAGTTGATTGAGTATGGAAGTTGTTGGTATTGTTGTTGTTAGAATTGTGGTTGATAGTTTTGGGGGTTTGAATTCCGGGGTTGTGTTTTGATGGAAAATTTTACTAAATTAAATATTGAGGATGGTATATTTACGGAAAGGGAAAACTTTCCGAAATTTCTTGAAGTGGTTCCTTAAGATTCTAACTCTAAGTATACTAATGGGGTTTTGGTAAATATGACCCTTCCCCCGGTTTTTCCAAATTCAATGTAATTTGGTAGCAAAAGAGGTGGAAAGAGGATGTAAGGGTTCACCCTTCTTTCTATGGCATGTCTTGAAAGTACTAAGTCGGCTACGAGCCCCCGGGGGCCAATCCCTTTTTTCGGAATCCAAAGGGTTTAAATTTCACTATCCTTGGGGAGAAATTTAACTAGAAATTGCGCCCAAATTTTTGGAAAAATCCCAAAACGTCTAGAACTTACAAAATAGGACCCCCAAATTTCTCTAAGATCCTCCAAAATGACGCCATGAATTATAAATATACGTAAATTTGTGCCGCCTCAATTGGCCCAGGTGGAAATTTGTTCCCGGTTTTCTTTATTGTTTTATTTGACTTATTGTGAAGTAGAATCTAAAAAGGGAAAACCCTTTTGGGGTTTTGTCTCGACTAATGAGATAGTTGCTTTAACTAGTCCCTGATTAGGCTTGTTTTTTTTTTCTAAAATTTATAAATGTTTTCTAAAATATTTATTTTTTTCCAAATTAAAGTTGTACACTTTTTTAAAGTCCTTAAAACTAAAAAGACGACTATGATTTATGATGGAAATAATTATCTTTTGGAAAGGGGAAATGTCTATGACCCACATAACGGAAAATGATATGATATGAAAATGCTATATGTATATATATGGGGATATGGGGGGAAGGGGTACGGGTTTGGAAAAAAGGGAAATATGTTTCATTACCACCAGTGGGGCTTTATCTCCGGACGCGGGATGGGGGGGATATAGGGCGGCCCATATATTCGGTGCTAAGTGGGGGGGCGCGTTGTTCGGTGCTATGCTATGCCATGATATCTTTTGATACGCTTTTGCTATGCCTGATATACTATGATACGGTATGCTTCCATGATATACCAATCGCTATGCTATGCCATGATATACTATGATACGCTATGCTATGCCATGATATACTATGACACGCCATCTTTTTTGGGGTTTTGATATGATTTCCTATGATAAAATCGACATGATATTATAGGAAAGGTATGTCAAAATGCTTTATTTTCTATGTCTATGAAAAGAGATTTTTTTTAAGATAAGCACGATATTTCCGGGTTTTTAAAAGGGGCCTTCCCTATGTTTTTTTTCTTACTTCATTTATACCCTTTTTGAACCTATGACTGGTGCCCCCTTACTTTGTTTATACTTCCCTTTGTTTACCTTCCGCCTTACATACTTGGTACACTATTTGTCCCCCTAAAGGGGCCCTTTGCGTTCTCCCAATTTGGCGGAGTGGCTTTTGGTTTTTAGGGTTTTCCGGGGGCCCAAAAAACGGCGCTCCCTTGCTCCCGGGCCCGGTCTTTTGGGACTACCCCTTGTATTGTATTCGGGCACGAAATACTCGGCCCTTCCTATTTTATATGTATCTATGTTAGAGGCTCGTAGACGCTATGCACGGTAGATGTTTTGGTTAAGTTGTCCTTTTTGGTTTTTATAATGTATTGTCAAAAATTGGGTTGGGCTATGTATATTATTTATTTACCAATTTTATTCAAAAAAA
>NW_026723850.1:0-6226 GCF_029784015.1 Lycium ferocissimum
TAATCGTATGATTACTTCGTTATTGTATTCTTAGTAGTCCCTTTTGGTTATTGAGAATCGTCCGTAATCTATGAAAATCCATACTTTGCATTTCCATGGTTCCTACATACAAGTTATTAAATGTAATTCTTATTTTCACGAATATCCTACATATCTACAAGTTTTATGCAATTATATTATATTCATGCCATAACTCAAGATACGTACATGCTAAATACAAGTTATTTCATGTAACCATGTTTCCAAGTTATTTCATGAAACCATGTGTACAAGTTATTTTAAATCATGATTACAAGTTATTTAACGAAATTACGAGCTTCGTAGCCAACTATATCATGTTCATGTGTTGGGAGTTGCACAAGTTACCGAGAAGGCTCGATAGCCCGAAACCACGTAGCCACGGTAGGACAAGGATCGCTCCTACCTAGCCAGACGATTCCATAATTTTACACTAAATGGAATCCACCAAGAGCGTTACCGCCTTATGCTACGGCAGGTATGGGGCTCTGCTGGTCGGCCGAGGTGCCAGACTCACGTAATCTACCTCTAAAGGATATCATGTTTTCGGTTTGCCGAAAATGCTCTCCTACTTACCATGTTTCACTCTTGTTTTATATTATATATGTATTCATGTTCATGCTCGCGGCCTGTGTTTCGGTTTCACGTTCGGTTCTTATCTTTATTACTTCATGTCCTACGTTTATTTCATTCGCTTGTTTTACATACACGACATTCAACGTGTTGACGTCCCCTTTTATTACCGGGGGCTGTATTTCTGATGGGTGTATTGATTCATAGGACAACGTATTTACTTGTAGGACATTGCTCGTACTCAGCCTATCGTGATCCTCATCTCCTCGGTTTAGTCAAATATTTATTTTATGATTAGCTATGCATTTAAGGTATGTTGGGGGCCTAGTCCGACAAGTATGTTTTTCTTGTCCCGTACTCATGATAGAGATTTCATAGACTAGACAAAGTGGTTATGTCGACTTTCGCAGTCGTATAGCCATTTTAGGCTCATTCACGTTATTTCCCTTACCATGTTTAAACCAAAGATTTTTATTAAGAATTATGACTTTTTACGTTTTATAAAGGCTCATCATGCATTCACGTTATTTTTTTCGCTCATGTCGTGCCTCGCGGTGATTCGACAAGCCATGTGGTTCGTTGGCCTTACATGCGAAGGCATCGAGTGCCGTGTTATGTTCAGATCGGGGCGTGACACCATAGTTGATTTTTGAACCGTAAGGATATCTCGAGCAATTCTTGAAAGTATCGGATAACTCGCCTTGTATCTCTTCAACCATGTTAAGACATCCAAATCATCTAATTGGGCGATATTCACATTTGGCTGCATCAAATAAAGATGATATTCATCAAAGTTTGCATTATGAGCAGGAGTTGGATGTGAATGTAAAAAATTTAAATTCGACAAACCCGACATGCTCTTTTTGCTACTTTGAGAAGTAGTAGGGCGTGGAGCAACGGGTGTAGCGCTTTCTTCCAAATTAGAATAATGACTAAAAACTTTTCTAAACTCGGCATCAATAGCGAGCTCGACTTCATGTAAAGATGGTTCAACTTCCTCGTCAATTTCTAAATAGTTATAAATTTGACCAACTAATGCTCTAGTATAAGACATTTTAAAACAAGGATTTAAAAGAGAACCCAATATAAATAAAATTGGGATGAGAAAAAAATAATTCTTAAATTTTGTTGTCATATTAAAAATAGCCATAATCGGATTTATCTTATACTCATGTAAAACTCTAGCTATTTCCGCTAAGTAGGCTAAAATTCCGGTTACCGTGAGATAGAATTGTCTAGAAAAAGCAAGAGTTGCATTATAAATTTTTTGTAAAAGTTCAATACATTCCTTAACATCTTCCCAATCGGTAATATTTAACCAATCATCACTATCCGTATTAAAATGATTGTGAACTTATTGTATGAGAATCCTATAATCATATGCTTGTTGTCACATAATGTAAGTGTAGTTTCACCTAATGTCAACTTCAACTTGAATTTTCTTAGGTCTAAGGCCATTTTCCACACAAGAATTCTTAAAATCTCTCATTTTTTGCCTATTAACATTACAAAAAAGAAAAGCAACCGCATTTCTAACTTTTTGAATAGAATCTTCAAAATAGTTAAGACCGTCTCTAATAATCAAGTTTAAAATGTGACAACTATATCTCAGATGAAAAATATTTTTTAGCGGAGGGTTTAATTCCCTTTTTAAAAGACAAACCGCCTTTGTATTAGTAGAAGCATTTCTAGAATGACTTCGAGCGTATAAGGTCATTTAGGCATCATCCCAATTTCCACCGCTTTGGCCTTTCTCACTTTAATTTTCATTTCCACACCTCACAGTTCACTCGTTCTCTTACCGCCTTTGTTTTCTTTGTTATCCACTCTTTCACTACTCTTTTTTGCATTTTTTGAAAATAATTCGATCGAACCCGACTTGGGTTGCCTACGCATTGTCATACCCTATTTTAACCGGGGTCAAAATAGTTTACAACATCCGGGTAATTCCGGGGTTAATTAAAGTTAAGAGTCGCCACCCAATTATTTATGGTGAATTAGGACACCTAAAGTTCATTCAAAGTTATTATCTAAAGTTGATTTTAAAGTCTACGAAACCAAAAAGATCTAGGTAAGGGTTCAATTAGTCTAAAGGGAAGGTATTAGGCACCCTTTAAGACCCATTAACAATGGTTAACCGACCGAACTTATATTTAATTAGGCTAAGTGGAAATGTATCATTTTATAGCATTTAAGAAATAATTTGTGAGTATTACTAAAGTTATAGGAAAATATATAAGAATGCTATTTAAAGTAGGACTGGTAGAAAATAATGATTTGCATAAAAAGGGTTTAGTTGTAGATAAACCGTGTAACGTTCTATAATATTGGAGAAAATAAATTATGTTGGCTAGCAAATTTAAATAGTTATTTATAAAATTAATATGGGTAAAGATTAAAGTTTTATAAAGAGACTATTAGTTCAATGTAAATTGTGTAAAGGTTGTTTTAACAAATACGTATTTCAAATGTTAGGAAGAGGCTAAAATGAACAGTTATTCATGAAAACTAGTTCGTTTTCTTATTTTTCAAAATAAGCTGACGTTAGGGTAAAATTTGTGTCGTTTTAAAATTCTAAGATAATAAGAGTGAATCTTGATTCTTTTAACCAAAGATATATTCCACGTTATTTGAAAAAATCAATTTTTCTAAAAGGTAAATACTATGAGTATTATAAATAATTTAATATAAAAAGAAAATGAAGTTTATGGAACTAACTATTGGTTTCCCTTTTAGACTAACCATCCATTATACTAATATTAACCCACTAATTCTACTAAGGTTCATTCTAGCTAGAAAAACCAAACAAAGTAAAATGTTAGTTGTGTAATACAAGTTAGACACACAAAGTAACTTAAAAAGGGGGAGGCAAAATATCATTAATGGGCTCAGCCCATTTTTAGAATTGATCTTTGTCTTGTCAGCCATCGTTATGGGCTTTGGCCCCAAGAATTTTTTTTATTTTCCGGCTGCGGGTTGATCGGACAGAGGTTGACTCGAGAGAAATATTTCGTTAGGCCTTGGCCCAACACCGAATGCGGAAGACGAGTCCCCGGACTCATACGCGATGTTCATGCATAAATAACAAAGGAAAAGGATTAGTATATGTATAAGTGTTTTAAACTAAAATGCGGATAGCTCATAAAATAACGAAGTCACCAAATTTAAATGCCTATGTAATTCAGTGGAAGTAGAAGCAAACTTAAGAAGAACTTTCAGGCCCAAACTAAATAAATAACAATAAAGGAGAATTTAAGCCCATGGCTCTCTAATACAACTCATTGTCAACATACAGATTCATATAAGCGGACAGCAATGATGTTCAAAATATGCTCGAATCATTTTTGGCATAATATTCTGGGCAGTATATTCCTGACTCGGACTAAAATGAATTCAAATAACCAAACATGTTCGTCTAATCTTATTAAGCACCAAAGAACCTATATAAACTCCTTTTCTTCAAAATAGAGAATACATGTGTTTGCTAGTAAATAACTTGAGTTTGTCAGCAAAGGAAATAATTGAAAATTTAAAACTCCTAATTTGACTTAAACACATACATATTTAGACTATGTCAAACTGAAGGGAAACAGTAAAGAAAGCAGATAACAAGGAAAAAAAAGCACTGGAGAATTATATAACTGGTCGTAGCAATATTCAAACAAACCTCAAAAGTCCCTTGTCATTAAACTTAAACCAAATCAAAACAATTATAACAACCTAAAAGAAAGAAGTTGGAGTGCTTAGCTTTACTAAACAGTAGGTCAATATAAATTTGGCAGCATTTCGAGCTAGATTTCGCCCCACCAATCAAGCTCACAAATGCCAAGCGTAACACTTTGGTTGAGGCTTGGGACATAACTCACAAGAGATAAATTCTAGAAAAAGAGTTCTCCATAACAGAAGGTATATCATTCTTATCCAATTCTTAACACAGAAACCTAATGACAGAATCCTGGTACTCAAACATATATTTAGTCTTGTTACTACACTAACCCGAATTTACTTTAAAAGCAAAATTAGTGTTAATACCATGATGTGAACACATAATCCAAACAGAGTACGAACTGATTTATGTTAAACAGAAAGCAAAACACTGGTTGCACTAATTTCCTTAAGCAAAACAGGACACGATATACCTATACGAATGGAATGCTACTGAGATAACGATGAAAATTAAATGGAAAAACTGACTCATGCTTCAAACATATTTAAAAAGCTAAATATCTAATAAATCAAAAACTAAGAGTAATCCACACGAGTTTAAAAAGTATGCAAAATAGAAGAAATGAATAAAACTAAGACACTGAGAGTAGTTGACTGAAACAGTCATGTATCAAATGGTAAAGATTCTAATATCTCAAACATAACGACGTACTTCCGGACTGCCTTACGTATAAATTCTAACACAAATATTGATGGCTAAACTTTAGTAAGAACGTGGTTTCTATATCAATCAAAGGATAACCTTTAAGGGATCTAAAAAGTAACTAATAGCATAGATTTAAATAAAAAATGATAACAACAAAACATCAAAACATCATTTCTCTAAGCGAACAGAATCTTAACAAAACAATAAGTTAGAATGACATCGGATTTTACCTCTTGTGGGTGCAATGAACTGGGTGTTGAGGATCTCGAATCCACAATCGAACACGACGAACCCGACCCGATTAAAACAACCCGAATTTCGAATATAAAATCAAAGTAAAGTAATATGTCGATTGTATTTTAGAGTGATGCTATGGCTATTGAAAAAGAACCCCCCCTTTGAACGAAGTAAGAAGTGACCATTTATAGTAGATTTCTAGGGTTTTTCTGGTTCGAAAATGGGCGGGATTTTGGAAACCAAAAAATTCAAAATTGAGTCAAAGCTTCTGTCAACCTGAACGTTGGAATTCTTTCTCGTGATTCAGATTCGGATTTTACTCCAAAATGGCTAAAACCCTTTTCAAGGTCAGTCCGAATCATGACAGAAAATCGAATCTCTGTCACAATCTTTGAACGTTAGGGATCATTCACGTGATTTATAGCGTATTTGTACCCGAAATGGGCCGATATCCTACGGTCTTTAAGGATTTGTTGCGTTTGAATCGAGAAAATGAATCTCCACCGCCATTCAACGACGGGGACCAACGGGTGAAATAGACGAGGACAACTTTTGCATAGAAATGGAAAAGGCAAGACTGTATAAGGTAAAAGGAGTCTGTGTTTTTGCTAAAATGGAGGGAGGGAGAGAGAGGAGACGACGACAAGATGACGAAGAGAGAGAGAGGGAGAGCAGGGCAGAAAGAGAGAGAGTGAAAGGAGACGTCTGATTTGTTTTAGGGTGGATGAAGTGATTTAGGGATTGTAGTGGGCCGGGTCAATTGTTGTTGGGCTGGATCGGGTATAAGGGATGTGGGCTGAAGTAAGTAGTGGGCTTGATGAGTTTAGGATTAAAATGTGGGCTGATATGATTTAGTTTTCAAACGGATTGAGCTCAGTCGTTTGGGCCATTCATTTGGCTGAAAATATGGTCATTCCTCCTTCATTTTAATTCCTTTTGGGTTTCTAATTTAATATCTAGTACAATGTATATTGTGGTTGCAAATAGTAATTAATAGAAATTAAAAGGGTTTAATAAAAAAGATTA